>NC_090266.1:678759037-679060437 GCF_040414725.1 Anabrus simplex
TTCGTCTGGCTTAGGGGCTAAGTATTTGGATGTCTTCAACATTAGAAATCATCTTAGGTAGAGCCCCATCCTCACAGACATGCAGGTCACCCCTAGGCCGTCTACTCGAAAAAGACCTACACCGGGCCTTTTCGCAGGCCATACGCCATTATATTATTATTATTATTATTATTATTATTATTATTATTACTATTACTGGACTCATTAAAGCATTTCAGTTTGTTTCCTCCTATCACTGTTTCTCCATCGAAGGGTATTACCGTATTTACGCGAATTATCCCCGCACCCTAATTTTAGGAAGGCTGATTTTGGAAAAAATGAAAGGAACTAAAATTCCTTCCAATGAAAGAGTAACGTAGGCATAAACAAATGTTTTATATCACTCCGCGAGGTCCACGTGGTCTTTACGTAAATATGAACATGTAAATTTGCGGATATAGCTGCTTTGCCTGAGATGATAAAATACACTATCACTGCTATGAAGTATATTTGGCATGAAAATTAGCAAGTAGGTCAACTTACGTGACACATGTTTCATTAATCGGAACTTGCAATAGGCTCGATTCCCTGTAGATCGGAAGACACTTTGTCTCTCGTATCACTAGAATCCTCTCCTAAATTACTTACAAATTCGTCATTCCACGTCTAAAAAAAATTCTCACACGCGGTCTCTTTATACTCGGATGTTATTTTTGAGATACAGTAAAACCTCGTTAATTCGAAGTCTTTGGAACGCAGAAATCGGACTTTGAATTACGTGATTTCGAATTAATCGCCAACTTGTAATTCAGATATGCCAACCCTCGCCGCGACAAAAAGTATTCTAATACCCATTACAGTACTGCATGCAATTAACATTGATTCAGAGTTTTAAACTTTCAAATGACATAAAGAATTATTTCCAAAATGTATCCAACAAGGTGTGTTTACAGTATTCAAATAATGCACTTGGATAATTAACTGACAAACATAACCTCAAGCAACGAAAGAAAAATAATTATTCAAAGGCGAGGAGAAATTTATGCTGGCTCCCCTGTGCAAGTGCTTTATCCACTGAATTACTCTACTATATGCATTTTAGATGGCTTGTGCTAGCACGGAACGTATCCGATGCCGTTAAAGCGTCGTGGTTTGTCAAACTTTCCTATGACGAGAGGAGGAAGTAGGATGTCTCTCGCTGCTTCTTCTTCTTCTTCTTCTTCTTCTTTGTATTTGATGGACTTTGTTCGCGCGTTACGTCCAGCTACCAGTCTTATATATCATAAAAGAGGACTTTCGCGAGTAAATGAGCTTGGGACAAGTTTATAAGTGGATTAGGCCTGTAGGTTATATCTCTCTCTCGCTTCCGTTTGCATTGCACTACAGTACAGTGACTCACCTTGTACGATTTCCCGCCATGGCACTTCTCTCGTACCAATTCAGAAATGCCAATCCTTGCCGGGTAACAAATTATTCTAAGACCCATTAATGCAAGGTGTATTTGCCTTGAGTCACAGTTTCAACCTTTCAAATACCATGAAAAAAAAAACTATTTTCGAATGTGTTCAACAATTGCATTTACATTATTCAAATAATGCGCTTGGATAAATCACTGGCAAACATGACCTCACGCAACGAGAAAAAAAAAACACGATTCAAAGACGAGGACAAATTATGCTGGCTGCCCTGCGCAAGTGCTTTATTTTTTTGTTTATTATACTGTTTGTATTTTGAGATGCCTTGTACTTGCACGGAAAGTGCCTGACGCCCTTAAAATTTGTGCTTATCGAACTTTCCTTCGACGAGGGGAGGAAGTCTTTCGCTTCCGTCTGAATTGCAAAACAGTCCAGTGCCACAAGTCCGTTTGGGCTCGGCATTTGAAAAAAATGTGGTTTCATCGGCATTGACAATATTGTTAGGTGCGTACGAATTGATTATAATATTATGAGCCAACTGTCGCATCGCCAGTTTTCGCGGATTCTGCTTCTCCGCACACTGCTACGTGATATAGCCAAACTTGACGCAAATAAAACCCGCACCCCAATTTCGTGACCCAATTTTTTTAAAATATGCGGGGATTATTCGCGTATATACGGTTTTATAAATAAAATAAGATTTTTGTCTCCACTTCGGTCAGGATTTTTAAAATTTTTAATTTTTATTCGGCCATGTCCAGAATAAGACGAAAATGAGATTTTTAAATCTGTCTGTCATCTGTCTGTCATGCATCTCGAGAAAAATGCCAAACAGAATTAAATGAAAATTCGTTTTTAAGGCCAAGAGAGTAGGCACTACAATTTAGTCTATAGATAATTTTATCCACGCTGGGTCAAATAGTAGTTTAGGGAAGATCTAAAAATATTCTCAAGTATCTACGTTAATACTGGTCCTATCGATAAATGCTATATATAACAAATGTTCTGAAACGGGGATAAGGTTCCTCACGTCCGTAGCATACCTTAAGCTGTGGGGTACGTGCCCCCTGGAAAGTGACAGCAGCAGGCGGGACTTTATAATATGATCTGCAGAGCTGCAGAACCACCAGAATGAAGTATAATAGCAATCAGCGATTCCATCTTTCGTATTGTGTATTGTTATCGAGCCAAAGACCGATACCCATTCAGATACTGGTGACCTGGCAACCTTGTTTGGATCTGTGAACTCCAGAACATTAGATTGAAAGCATCCGAGCCGCTCAAGTAACTACATCTTTCTCCGATAGGTGGCTAAGAGTCGCCCATAAGGTTCTGTATGCACTGCACACCTTGCAGCACGGCTGGCCTATAAGCGTGTACTGGAGGAGCTGCGTCACTGAGGCCATAGAGGCACTAGAGATAGTACCAGCGCCACTGTCTGCGAGAGAATCACTACAGCGAATGGGGCATTGTTGAAATCTCACTGTCAGCCGTTACGCAAAAAGCTCCCTCCGCTACAGTCATCAATATAAATACGGAACTTTTGAAACTGTGTAGATGTTTGAAATTCTTACATGCAAACATTTTCAGAGACTACAGTATAGTTGTGATGCTTTTGTTCAATAGAAAGAAAGCCCAAAAAGCTGAAATGCAGGAGAAATGCATGGTAAAATAAAACGGTGTTCATTTGTGATTAAGTAACACAACATCAATTTACTGTTAATGTTAAGTCTTCAAACAACGTAGTTTAAAATTGGGGGTACGTATATTACTCTCTCTTTTGTGTAAATGGTCAGGACTTTAGGTATAGTTATATCCAACGATCGAGAACATTCTCTCTCGTATGAAGTGAATGAACGAGCTTTTAGGCCTAAAATCCTTGGCTAGTTTTTTGCCATTGCTATTATTGCCATCTCTGATTTTTGAATGTGATTAAAAGTAGAAATATGACACTCGGTTATGGTTTTATTCTATTATAGAGTTGTTATTTAGATTTTTCGCCCCCAAGCGCAGCTGTAAATCACACCCTCTCGTCTCTTGGACTATCACTGTCTTTGGGACGACCTTGTATTGCAGGATGCGAAAGAAAAGACCTGGCTTAACAATTTGTATTGAAATGTTACTGCTCCGGGTTGGCACCTTGCTATTAGATAACACTGTGGTGGCGAATTATTTCAAGGGTTTAAACAGACTTCATTTCAACAAAGGTAGGTACCGGTAGTATTTCACTCTTCGTAATATAACTGGCAAGATGAGACAAGCCGTAAAATTAAATGTATCAGTAAATGAATGAACATTCTGCAAGTAATCATGAATATTTTTCTCCGTAATGGTAGTACATTCTTTGGAGTTGGGTAGTCATGAAAATTAAAAGAGAAATGTTAGTACCATCAAATGATGTTCCCCCTCCATCAAAAAAGCCGGCTCCCAAAGGTGTATGCAGATCGCGGAACCTCTAACTATGATGTGCTTTACACATGCGCATAGGAAAAAGAACTCAAAGAATATTATTCTGATGGACTGTATATACATATGTGGCTGGGAGGCGTGACCAGTCTTAAGGGAAATAATGGATAGGAAGAGCATTGTCACATTCGTGGTTTTGGAGCAGGAGCGACTTCGGGGGTAAATAATGACAACCCACATTTTGTAAGTTCTGAGATATAAAGGAATGGATTTTTACAAAATATTTACTGCTACATTTTTTAATCTTTGAAACATCTTACTCAATACAATGGTACATGTAATCCTTCTTTATAACATCCTAGAGAAAAAATGCATACAGAGCCAGTATTATAGGTAAGTGAAATGGCGTATGGCTTTTAGTGCCGGGAGTGTCCAAGGACAAGTTCGGCGACCTGCGCGTCGTGATGAGGATGAAATGATGATGAAGACGACACATACACCCAGCCCCCATGCCAGCGAAATTAACCAATGATGGTTAAAATTCCCGACCCTGTCGGGAATCGAACCCGGGACCCCTGTGACCAAAGGCCAGCACGCTAACCATTTAGCCATGCAGCCGGACAGTATTGTAGGTAATTACAGTATATTAAACATTGAATGTGCCTATCAGTTTGAGAGTTTAATTGCTTACATGCAGTATTGATAAAGCAGAGAAGAACTGACAATAGAAGAAACCATCTCAATTTCTGAAGTTCTGACCCTACGAAAGAAAGAAAACTGCTAAATGTAGACTATTACGTTTAACAAAATGAACTAAGTTAGAGGATAAATAATAATGTTATTGCTTTTACGTTCCGCCAACTACTTTTGCGGTTTTCGAATACGCCGAGGTGCCGGAATGTTGTCCCAGATGAGCTTTTTTACGTGCCGATAAATCTACAGACACGAGGCTGACGTATTTGAGCACCTTCAATTACCACCGGGCTGAATTGGGATCGAACCCACCAAATAGAGTTCAGGAGGCCAGCGCTCTATCGCCTCAATTACCCTGCCCACTATGTTAAAGAGATTACCGTACGTTCATTTTAAATTTCACATTGATACAGTTACACAATTATTTTTAAGAAAATGGCAGGTAAACTAATTTTGTAAGCTACATATGAAGTACTGGTACATCAACAAGTGTAAAATGTTATAACTCACAGAGCCGCGTAAATGACGTGCAAAGAACGGTTATGTTAATAAAATGTCAGTATAATGACAACAGTTAGTAGTATGCGTATTTGTGATTTAATAATAATAATAAGAACGGAGAACGTCTTATAGACTTCTGTAAAACCTTTGTCTTAAAACTAATGTCTACGCAATTTGCGAGACCCCCACATAAGAAGAAAACGTGGAAATCACCAAACCAGTTATTGGGCGAATTCCAGATCGATCACGTCGCAATCTCCAGAAAGAATATGTGTGAGATCCAAAATGTTAGAGTACGGAAGGGAGTTGTCGACTCGGACCACTACCTAACACAAATCAAAGTGAGATTCCAACCCAACAGATGCAGACCTAAACACAAAAAATCTCTAAGAGTTGATCCAGAATGTCTTCGACAGAACGCCACGACCTTTCTACAAGACATGCGTGAGCAGGACCCCAAGGACTGGCCAGGCCTTCGTAAAACACTTCAGACATCAGCCATGAAATTAGGACAGCCTCCAAGGAAACGCAAACATAGGTGGAGGAACACGACCTGTGATAAAGCCATTGATGAACGGTTGAAAGCATGGAATCAGTGGAATGGACATCAAACAACTAAGAGATGGGAGACATTCCTAAAATTTCAGAAAATCTCCTCAAAAATAATCCGCAGGGAGAAACGAGCCTATGACAAAAATAGACTCATAGAAATCGAACAAGATTTCCTTAGAAACAACTCCAGGAATTTCTACAAGACCTTCCGTGAGAATTTATCTAGTTATCAACCACCATCTTTATGTTTCCGTCGAGCAAATGGAACATTAGAAACGAATACCAAAGAGAACTGCACCATTCTAGCTGACTGCTTCCGAGACCTCCTCAATTGTGATCCTCCAAAGGAAAGACTGAACTTTGAAAAGCCCATGCCCAACCCCGATTCACAGCCACCGACAACACAGGAAACAGCAGAGATCATACGATCGCTTAAAAATAATAAAGCTCCTGGAGAGGACGGCATCACTGCGGAGATGTGTAAACTTGGAGATGATCTTGTAAGCAAAATTCATGCAATCCTAGTAGAAATATGGTAAACGGAAATGATTCCACAGGATTGGAAGTGTGCATTAATACACCCATTGCACAAGAAAGGTGACAAGGCAGATCCAAACAACTATAGAGGCATATCTCTACTGCCAATCGCATAAAAAATTCTTTCCAAAGCTCTCTTGAACCGGTTAGAAAAACAGACAGATCACCTGATTGGCGAGTACCAAGTGGGTTTCAGGAAAGGTCGGTCATGTGCAGAACAAATATGGAACTTGAAGACGATATTAAGGATTCGCCGAAGTGCCAGCACGATCGTCACCTTTGTGGATTTTAAGAAGGCGTATGACTCTGTGGACAGACAGACAGTATTTGATACTCTAGAAGAACTCAGAGTGGACAAGAAGACCAGAGCACTTATCCAGCAGACCCTCACAAATACGACCTCTAAAGTGAAATTCCTTGGAGAAATCTCTGAGCCTTTTGAAATATGTACGGGCGTTCGTCAAGGTGACAGCATCTCCCCTATTCTGTTTAACTTAGTTCTAGACAAAGTTATTAGAGAGTGGGAAAATGATATCAAGGGTGTGAACATCGGAAATTTGGGAAGCAAGGTCAATGTGAAATGTTTAGCATTTGCTGATGATCTCGCAATCATTACTAAGACCAAGGATGAAACAAGGTATGCTATACAGAGACTACACAATATAGCATCAAAGGCAGGCCTCCAGATATCCTACGAGAAAACCAAGTACATGGAAAATCTACGTCAAAATAGCAAAAGAACTCCGCTAGAGATGGAAAACGGCACAATTTCACAGGTGCCCTCCTTCAAATACCTTGGAGAAATTATACTACCATCAGGATTAGACAGTAGTGCCAATGTAGAAAGAAACACCAAACTACATAAGGGCATACAGACTGACGTGGAATTACTACAACAAAAGAGTCATCTCGCGTAATGCAAAATTACGACACTACAAGACAGTTGTATTGCCCGAAGCTTTATATGCCTCAGAAATCATATGCTTAGGTGGTCACTCTAAAATTACAGAAATTGAAAAGCAGGAGCGGAAAATTCTCAGGAAATTTACGGTCCTACGAGAGAAAATGGAATGTGGATTAAGAGGAGAACAGCGGACCTCTACTCCTTCACCGACAGGTTTACTGATGCCGTACGGAAAAGGGGCCTTAATTTCTATGGCCATATCTACAGAATGAACAGCGACAGACTAACTAAAAGATTATTCAAAGTAATCAACTCAAAGAAGGTCAAAATAAAATGGCTAGAAGAAACTAAGGCGGACCTCCAAGAAATAAATATCACAGACGACATCATGGAAAATCGTGGAGCTTTTAGAATAAAAGTAGCCAATCATAAATTTAGGGAGAAACCAAAAAAGACAACTGGTAGGAAGTGGTCGACAGAACGCAAGATGCAACACAGTGCATTCATGAAAAGATTTTAGGAGGATAAGAAGGCACAAACCATCAAACCAACTAACAAGTTCAAACGCGCTCTATGGATGGGCATAACGAAGAAAGAATAATAATAATAATAATAATAATAATAATAATAATAATAATAATAATAATAATAATAATAATAATAATAATAATAATAATAATAATAATAATAATAATACTTTTGCAAACGACATTTTATATCACAGCATGTAAACAGTTACAACCAACATTCAAAACAACATTGTAAACACAGCTGATAGCCATCTAGAAAAAGTATCTGTTCACTATAATCTGATGAACTTCTGTCATCTTCTAGGATTTAAGTGCAATCAAGATCATTTAAACTATTATCTCTGTCAATAATATTCTCATATTCAGTGTTTTGTTTACCCTAAATGAGATTTTCTTTAGAAAAAAAGCACGTCTTCAAGAACATGATCCGCCATCTTGAAAATGTGGAATGTGATTGTTTACTGCAGAGACATGTGGCTTGTTATGAAAATGAAGCTGAATTACGCTGCCATCTCTTGTTAAATCGACTAACTTCTTGAATATATATTTTTTACAACTTGCTTTACGTCGCACCGACACAGATAGGTCTTATGGCGACGATGGGATAAGAAAGGGCTAGGAGTGGGAAGGAATCGGCCGTGGCCTTAATTAAGGTACAGCCCCAGCATTTGCCTGATGTGAAAATGGGAAACCACGGAGAACTATCTTCAGGGCTGCCGACCGACAGTGGGGCTCGAACCCACTATCTCCCGGATGCAAGATTACAGCTGCACGCCCCTAACCGCTCGGCCAACTCGCCCGGTACTTCTTGAATTAAAAGAAACTTCATATTGGATATAACTGTTTACAACAAAAAACCCTGAAAACATCACTTTTTACCCCTGAGGTCTTCATATGTTGGAAATGTGTTGTCGTCTTGGTAATTCGACATCACCTTATTCACCAGTTTCTGTACCACAGCATGGGCATTACAAGTCATTTTGCTGAACACACTGTAGTACTATCTGCGCACTTTTTAGCGATAGATTTGTGTACGGGTTTGAGGAGTAAGGAGGGAGCTCTTCCGGTTCCGTTAGTACTGCCAACTGAATGGAAATGAAATCTGAATTGAATCGATATGATCGATCGATATGAATTTTCTAAACCTTTGTTATTTTAAGCCAACAACTGTGTCACACAAACATTATATAACATTTCTCGATGCGAATCTTATTCCTAGAGTGAATTCTATAGTTTGGCTTTGCTGAGTAAATAACAACAGTGCTAGTACGTAAAGTGTACGCCAGACGTCGCACAGCAATGCATAAGCGATTCATAGTTTGTGTTTCAAAGATTGCCAGTACGAATCTCGAAGATTGCCGAGGTCGACCGCTTCAGCACTAGGGTGTAAATCTATCGCTAAAAAGTGCGCAGATAGTATACAGGTACTCGTAAACACAGGAAAAGGTCCATGCCCTGAATTGGGCAGGGCACCTGCCACGCATGCGCTGTATCATATAATAACATAATGACCGTCAGGTACAATCTTTTTGGTACAAGCCTCTAAATATTCCAGTCGCGGGCCTTGCTTTCATACGCTTTGTTTTACGGGTTGAGGTTGATTGTGAAATGCCGCTCTAGCATGTTCACTCTAGAAGGGTTAGTGATGTTTGTCGTCGGGAGGTCTGCAAGGCTTCCCTTGTTAGAGAAACTATGCTGCGGACTGCCTTACCTTCTGTGTTTTCGGCCCCATATTACTCGCTGGTGTCTATCAATCAAAATCAATCACTACTCATCTGCATTTAGGGCAGTCGCCCAGGTGGCAGATTCCCTATCTGTTGTTTTCTTGAAGGTGCACAAATACGACAGCCCCGTGTCGGTAGATTTACTGGCACGTAAAAGATCTCCTGCGGGACTAAATTCCGGCACCTCAGCGTCTCCGAAGACCTTAAAAAGTAGTTAGTGGGACGTAAAGCAAATAACATTATTATATGTTGTTTTCTTAGTCTTTTCTTAAATGATCGCAAAGAAATTGGGAATTTATTGAACGTCTCCCTTGGTAAGTTATTCGAATCCCTAACTCCCCTACCTATAAACGAATATTTGCCCCAATTTGCCCTCTTGAATTCCAGCTTTATCTTCATATTGTGATCTTTCCTACTTTTAAAGACATCACTCAAACATATTCGTCTACTGATGTCATTCCACGCCACCTCTCCACTGACAGCTCGGAACATACCACTTAGTCGAGCAGCTCGTCTTCTTTCTCCCAGGTCTTCCCAGCCCAAACTTTGCAACATTTTTGTAACGCTACTCTTTTGTCGGAAATCACCCAGAACAAATCGAGCTGCTCTTCTTTGGATTTTTTCCAGTTCTTGAATCAAGTAATCCTGGTGAGGGTCCCATACACTGGAACCATACTCTAGTTCGGGTCTTATCAGAGACGTATATGCCCTCTCCTCTAAATCAGTAACTACCCAAATGCTGGCTGGTTAACCTTCCCCTGCGGTCTAATGTGTCATATTTGATGGAGGATTAACCAAGTTGGAATTAACCATTACGAATGCTGCTGTACACATACTCTCTTCATGTATCATTTTCTACATTCGTTACCGAGCGGCGCCAAGGTTTGCATTTGGGGGATGAGTGGGTCATCCTGCAAATGGTTTTCTGTGGTTTCTCATTTTCACTTCCGGGTAAATGCCGGGACCGTTCCTACTCATAGCCACAGACTATTCCTTCCACTTCCTTACCCAATTTCATTCAGCATTATTCATTTGATCTTCATTAGTTCATCACCTGAGGCTGGCATCAGGAAGGATATCTGGCCGCAAAAACATACCATAGGCTATAATTTCATCTCACCTCATCGCCCACCCCGTATCAGTAAACGAGATTAAATACAAAATATAGCTTTTATACTCGTTCTCTAGAAACGCCCTACTTGGTTTGCAAAACAAAACTAATATATTATTTTACCATTTTACCATTTAGTTTATGATGTCTTAATTGATCATCTTACCCTGTTTCACTAGTCCGATCTAGTCCGATAAAATCAGTTCCCTTGCCGATATGAGGGACATTCATATGGTTTCGTGTCCTATTTTATGGACTTCTGATCTAATAAACCGTTCCTCTTCCTCCTCAATCGATGGCAGCTAGCTCTTGATCCGAAGGACTTCTTTCTAATTTCCTACAGGCTGAGAGCCAGTGATATGGGAGACATACCAAGAGCACAGGCTGTCCAGCGAGTCACTTGAATGTTAAGAGTGAGGAAAGTGAAATGTCAAATTAAAGACCGTCATATTGTACGACTGACATCTGAGTGTTCCTGCATCACGGAGGTGATCTGTTTGTTGACGGGTGGTGGAACGTCGATGTAATAATAATTTTTTTGCTATTTGTTTTACGTCACACCGACACAGATAGGTCTTATGGCGACGATGAGACAGGAAAGGCCTAGGAATGGGAAGGAAGCGGCCGTGGCCTTAATTAAGGTACAGCCCCAGCATTTGCCTCGTGTGAAAATGGGAAACCACGGAAAACCATCTTCAGGGCTGCCGACAGTGGGGTTCAAACCCACTATCTAGCGGATGCGAGCTCACAGCTGCGCGCTCCTAACCGCACGGCCAACTCGCCCGGTGTAATAATAATAATAATAATAATAATAATAATAATAATAATAATAATAATAATAATAGTGCCATTAGTTAGGTCTCTCTCTAAGTTTGAACTGCCGCAGTAAACTATGTCATATCCAAGAAGTTCTACGTAAACTGATCAGATGTCTCTAGTGCTACCTCGTGTTACGTACTCCTATATATTTGGAGGTTTGGTAACCTGATTACTCTTCTGTTGTTTATTTGTTATATTGGAGTTGTCACCACTGTTCTAAGACAAGCTGAAGCTGAGTTGGGAGAAGATCAGTTTGGCTTTAGAAGAAATGTAGGAACACGTGAAGCAATCCTGACTTTACGTCTGATCTTAGAGGATCGAATTAGGAAGGAAAAGTGCACGTACATGGCATTCGGAGATTTAGAAAAGGCATTCGATAATGTTGATTGCACCAAGCTAGTTAATATTCTGAAGGTGAGTGGGATCAGATATCGAGAACGAAGAAGAATCTAAAATCTGTATAAAAATCAGTCTGCAGTGATAAAAATCGTGGGCTTTGAAAAAGAGGCAGCAATCCAGAAAGGAGTGAGGCAAGACTGCAGTTCGTCCCCCCTCCTTTTCAATGTTTACATAGAACAGGCAGTAAAGGAAATCAAAGGGTAATTTGGAAAGGGAATCACAATCCAAGGAGGGGAAATCAAAACCTTGAGATGTTAATCGAGACTGCAGAAGATCTCGAGAAGCTGCTGAATGGTATGGACGAAGTCTTGGGTAAGGAGTTCAAGATGAAAATAAATAAGTCCAAAACAAAAGTAATGGAGTGCAGTCGGACGAAGGCAGCTGATGCAGGAAATATTAGATTAGGAAATGAAGTCTTAAAGGAGGTAGATGAGTATTGTTACTTGGGTAGTAAAATAACTAACAATGGCAGAAGTAAGGAGGACATAAAATGAAGACTAGTACAAGCAAGGAAGAGCTTTCTTAAGAAAATAAATTTGCTCACTTCAAACATTGATATAGGAATTAGAAAGATGTTTCTGAAGACTTATCTGGAGCGTGGCATTGTACGGAAGTGAAGCATGGACGATAAATAGCTCAGAAATAAAGAGAATAGAAGCTTTTGAAATGTGGCGTTACAGAAGAATGCTGAAGGTGAGATGGATAGATCGAATCACGAATGAAGAGATACTGAATCGAATTGGTGAGAGGAGATCGATTTGGCTAAATTTGAGAGAAGAGATAGAATGATAGGCCACATCTTAAGACACCCAGGACTTGTTCAGTTGGTTTTTGAAGGAAGTGTAGTTGTAGACCAAGGTATGAATATGACAAGCAGATTATTCGAGCAGATGTAGGATGCAATGGTTACATAGAAATGGAAATGTTAGCACAGCAGAGGGTGGCATAGACAGCTGCATCAAACCAGTCTATGGACTGATGACTCAAACAACAAACGCATTTCTAGCCAAGTGCAGTCCTTCTAAGGCAGACCCTCCGATGAGGGTGGGCGGCATATGCCATGTTTAGGTAACTGCGTGTTATTGTGGTGGAGGACAGCACAAACTCCCAGCCCCCGGGCCATTGGAATTAATAATAATAATAATAATAATAATAATAATAATAATAATAATAATAATAATTATAATAATAATAATAATAATAATAATAATAATAATAATAAAAACACAAACAGAATCTTCATTAGAAACTCTAATAATCGTCCGCAATTCGCATAAAGTCAAATGAAAATGAATCTAAATAGCACGAAGCATATTCAAGGTGGTGGTGGTGATTGTTTTAAGAGGAGGTACAACTGGGAAACCTTCCTCTATTGACGCTAATCAGAGAGAAAAAATGGAAGGGAATCGACACTTCGAAAAAAGAAGATATCGGCCACAGAAAGACATAGGTAACGAAAGGCGTGGAAATGAGACTCCCTACGCCTCGGATGCCCTAATACCGTCGAGGTCGGAAAAGAACAAGAGTTGACCAAGGGAGATCGAATAGGATAGATGAAAGTGAGCAGCCTTGCCCAAGTAAGTGGAATCAATGCAGGACCCATGGTCGCCAGTTTACACTCCCAAGTTAAGAGTCACTGGGTCCCCATTTAGTCGCCTCTTACGACAGGCAGGGGATACCGTGGGTATTGTTCGATCGGCTCCACCCACAGGGGATGTATATTCAAGGGGCCTCTCTCGCGCTGAACTAAAATACAAACTAAAACGACATGGAAAAAACCTGAACACGGCTTGTACTTAGTTGATGTGGCTAGTTTATTGGTCATTGGTGGTGGAATTACTGTGAGTAAAAAGAAGAGCATCAACATTGTCTCTGTGCAGAGGAGCCCAACATGCGTTGAGGATGAAGCGAACTGAACTGAATTTTCTCTCTGAAGCTGAACTTGATGCTTGAAATTTTGGAACGTTTTGTCTATTTGTTGTCCAATAGGATGCTATATATTCTGTGACTGAGGTATGAGCGATGCTAGTAATGCCATTCCTTTTGCAGCCTGTCCCTGCTATGAATGGTGTGAAAATGTTGCTCATAGGGTCGGTTGATGCATGCATTTCAGTGGGCTTGGCAGACTGATATGTAATAGCAACTTCTGGCCCGGTGTGGAAAGCAACGGGAAACTACCTCACTCCTCATTTCCCTAGTACGCCTCTTCAGTGATGCCTAGGCCATCTATGACAGCTGATGGCGGAGCTGTTGAGGATCCAACCAGCCTTCGGGCTGACGACCGACTGAACATACATATTCTTCCACTGCACAGTTTTGGTTTAAATGTACACTGACTGACAGAGCGAATGCAACACCAAGAAGGAGTGGTCAGAACTTTATGCCAATTGCAGGGTAGACTGACGTCACTGAGGTATGCTCATGATGTGAAATGCGCCGCTGTGCTGCGCACGTAGCGAACGATAAATGGGACACGGCGTTGGCGAATGGCCCACTTCGTACCGTGATTTCTCAGCCGACAGTCATTGTAGAACGTGTTGTCGTGTGCCACAGGACACGTGTATAGCTAAGAATGCCAGGCCGCCGTCAACGGAGGCATTTCCAGCAGACAGACGACTTTACGAGGGGTATGGTGATCGGGCTGAGAAGGGCAGGTTGGTCGCTTCGTAAAATCGCAGCCGATACCCATAGGGATGTGTCCACGGTGCAGCGCTTGTGGCGAAGATGGTTGGCGCAGGGACATGTGGCACGTGCGAGGGGTCCAGGCGCAGCCCGAGTGACGTCAGCACGCGAGGATCGGCGCATCCGCCGCCAAGCGGTGGCACCCCCGCACGCCACGTCAACCGCCATTCTTCAGCATGTGCAAGACACCCTGGCTGTTCCAATATCGACCAGAACAATTTCCCGTCGATTGGTTGAAGGAGGCCTGCACTCCCGGCGTCCGCTCAGAAGACTACCATTGACTCCACAGCATAGACGTGCACGCCTGGCATGGTGCCGGGCTAGAGCGACTTGGATGTTCTCCGATGAGTCACGCTTCTGTTCTGTCAGTGATAGTCACCGCAGACGAGTGTGGCGTCGGCGTGGAGAAAGGTCAAATCCGGCAGTAAGTGTGGAGCGCCCTACCGCTAGACAACGCGGCATCATGGTTTGGAGCGCTATTGCGTATGATTCCACGTCACCTCTAGTGCGTATTCAAGGCACGTTAAATGCCCACCGCTACGTGCAGCATGTGCTGCGGCCGGTGGCACTCCCGTACCTTCAGGGGCTGCCCAATGCTCTGTTTCAGCAGGATAATGCCCGCCCACACACTGCTCGCATCTCGCAACAGGCTCTACGAGGTGTACAGATGCTTCCGTGGCCAGCGTACTCTCCGGATCTCTCACCAATCGAACACGTGTGGGATCTCATTGGACGCCGTTTGCAAACTCTGCCCCAGCCTCGTACGGACGACCAACTGTGGCAAATGGTTGACAGAGAATGGAGAACCATCCCTCAGGACACCATCCGCACTCTTATTGACTCTGTACCTCGACGTGTTTCTGCGTGCATCGCCGCTCGCGGTGGTCCTACATCCTACTGAGTCGATGCCGTGCGCATTGTGTAACCTGCATATCGGTTTGAAATAAACATCAATTATTCGTCCGTGCCGTCTCTGTTTTTTCCCCAACTTTCATCCCTTTCGAACCACTCCTTCTTGGTGTTGCATTTGCTCTGTCAGTCAGTGTATTTCCAGCTCATCTGATGGAATAGGACCACCTTCAATGTGAGCCCACGAAGCAAATTTCGGCAGATTATCCAATAGTCCTGGAGTTTGATGACCCGGGAAGTCTGAATTGTTCGTGATTCATACACGCCTTGTTCAGATCGTTCAGTATACAAAATGAACGTCTTTCCCATCACTGTCAACTACAGGCTTGAATACCGACCAAATACGACTTTTGATGTTCAGATCCGGTTCAGAAGTGTCGTATTGTCCGGTTTCTAGTTTTTCCTTTACTACACGATTTCTTGCCAAGGTTTGTTTTCTTTTGAAGTCACAGTCCTCATTCATTTCCGAAAACAGGATGGACGAGGAAGTCAAATAGAAAACGCACAGCAAACGTGATGGTCTCCACTCGACGGTAATGCAACGCACTCCGCTGACACGCTGTAGAGCAATCAGCCTATAGATCTACCACAGCACTGTCCTTGGCTCACCGCGTACGAACGACATAGCGCTGCCCAGCCCGACCCGTGCGATGACGTCACGGGCTTTTCATGTTCGAGCCTGCTAAAGCCCATTGCCGTCTATTGCCGGAGCAGCTCATGGGCTGGGCCGCTGTGCAGGACTCTGCAAGGGACAACGTTTCCAATCGCCACTGGCATTTCTGCAACGGTATTCTGTGGAGGGGAACGAGATTCTGCGGCTAATCATCACAGAAGATGAAACGTGGGTCCACCACTTCACCCCCGAAACAAAGAGAACATCGATGGAACGGGTGCACACCACACCACCACGAAAGAAGGCCAAGGTCCAACCTTCAGCAGGAAATGTAATGGCAACAGTGTTCTTTGACAAGGAGGTTGTGGTGCACGTGGAATTCATCCCGAAAGGCACGACAATCAATTCAGCTTCGTATTATCAAACACTGAACCGCTTGCGTAAGGCAATTAAAGAAAAGCGGTGGAGAAAATTGAGCGCCGGTGTGATTTTGTAGCACGATAAAGCAACACTTCACACGGCTCGCCAAACGTCTGAACTGCTGCAACGATTTAAGCGGGAGGTATGACAACATCCTACATACAGTCCAGACTTAGTGCCATGCGATCATCACGTGTTCGGTAAGCTGGAAAAGAATCTCGGTGGACGACGATTCCGACACGATGAGGAGGTGAAAACAGCTGTCTCCAGTTGGCTACATGGCGCTGGAGGCGATTTCTACGCATCCGGAATCGATAAGTTGGTTGACCGTTCCGGAAATGTTTACAGTATCTTGGGGACTATGTGGAAAAGTGAACTTACAGTGTACGTTGTCATAGCCGTGGTGCTTATGTGTAGGTGGTTTTATAAATGGCGATAACTTGGAAAGTGTAACTTACTTTTTGATTTACCCTCGTATTATGTTATTCCAGGACAGGGGGTGTTCACTTGGAAATCCAACTAGAAGGATGAGAGAAACATTGTCAACAACCCTTGAAGTTGTTCATTTCAACTCTGGGCAGATATAGGGGTGGTGTATTTTTCCAAGTTCACGGGTGATTGCGTCCGTCTGTCTCTTTGGCTGAATGGTCAGTTTTCACTATTTCATATTTCTGTGGTGGTTGGCAATATAGAGTCGTGTATCATATGTACGGACACAAAAGCTTTGTCTCCGAACAAGAGGAACTAACCAGAGTCAGTTAAAATCCCCGACCCAAACGAGAGTCGAACCCGGGGCCTCTGAACCGAAGTCCAGCTCGCTGACGATTGAGCCAAGGAGCCGGACAGATGAATAGGAATACTAAACCTCCAAAATGCAACAACAAGCTCGGGCAAGTACTTAAAATACAAAATGCATACAGTATTGACATCTTCTGACCAACCTCCTCCCCCTTGATATGGAACTACTCTAGCACCATCGATTTTATCCCCCTCCACCCTTTGATGGAAACGTGAAATTTTAGCGTGACCTAAAATAGTAGGTTCGATTACTTTCTCTCTGCGAAATGTTCACAAATTAACCGGCTAATATGGCGTGAAGAGTAAATACCAGTCACAATAATACACGGTGTCTTTCCTGCCTTATTGTTTATCGTACATGCTCTAAGTTCTCCCTTAAGACAGCTACTGTAATTGTACATTATTTCTAATTCTGAAGTACATCTCCATATCAGCCCTGAAGATCGTTTTCCGCCTTTTCCCATTTTTCACACAACGCAAGTGCTGGGGCTGTACTTTAATTACGGCCAGGGTCGCTTCCTTCCCAGTCCTAGAACTGCACTGTCACATCGTCGTCATAAGACATGTCTTAGGTGGTGCGACGTAAAGTCAACAGCACCTGTAGTTGTTCATTGGCCTTCTGTTCCCAAGCAAGCGGTTTCTAAACCGGATGAGGTCGCTGGCATTTGAGGATATTAAAATGCGACAACTTCGTGAGTCATTTGCCTCCAGCACGTTAAAAAGTTCCTGCAGAATGAAGTTCTGACTTCCCGGCGTCTGCTGATCACAAGATACAGTCGCGTAGAGCTGCCTGCTAGGAGTTCGTTTGTTTATTTCTTACTCTGTCGAATTTGATATGTTTGCGATCTTTAAAATAATGTGGAAAGTGGAACTGTATTGAGTCACACCGCCAGGTGACATTCTTTGATGAATGCAGCCATGGGCGCCCGCAGGATCTCTTCCAGGTCGAGGTAGGGGGGAGGGGCACATTCACACTTTTTCAGATCAGTTTCATGCTATAAAGAAGATACATTATTTCGTTTCCCCCACCATTTTCGTTGCATTTCATACATGCTTCGTTAAAAGCAGCACTTCGCTGCTCTGAAACAGTAGGCTACTTTATGGCCGGAATGGATGGATATTTAGCCTTTAGTTCAGAGATTTTGACCACAAAATTTTGTTTTCCTGTTCTGTGATTCATTATCAAGAGGTTCAGATCTTAAAATGGTTACAAATAATATAATGATCATGTCGTATTTTCAAAAAATTAGAAATCAAGCAGTTCTTAAAATGGTAATGTTAACCCAGTTGGCCGATTTTCTAAGCAAATGGATATATTTTGAGATAACCCCAAGTCACTATGTTAAATTAAACTGTAGAAATATCTCTAAAACTCAACCTGGCTAATTATTCGAATAGCACACACAATGGATTAATTTGTCAGTTACTTAAAAAGTAATGTTTCCAAATGTTTAGAAAAACTAGTTTTGTACTCTCCGTTACAGTGAATCACCATGTTTTTCCTCTTCTTCACAGCCAAATATCTTGCAGTACTCTTGTTAGAATAATGAAACACTTGTACATAGTAACAAACTTTGTAATGTTCATTTTATTTCCTCACACACTTAGTTTCATGGCAGTGGTTAAAAGCACTGGCTATGCAAACGTTCTGTCTACTTTAAATGAAAAGAAAAAACTACGAATCAAAAATCTGTACTGATTTAGCAGCGGTGTGATTTAAACCCAATGCAGAGTCTCCGTCCATAGTCGTAGCGCGTTAACACGCGCGACCATTGCGCTCGGTTCCATGGTCGCATACATAAATCTCCTTACTAACTTAGGCTCCTCTTTCCGCCCCAGGTGAGTGCACAACGGAAGCACAGCTTCAGTGAAGAATTCATCCCTAACATATCAGTACCGATATCTTCCCTTCATTGTTTTTTTTTTTTTTTTGCTAGTTGCTTTACGTCGCACGGACACAGATAGGTCTTATGGCGACGATGGGGCAGGGAAGGGCTAGGAGTGGGAAGGAAGCGGCCGTGGCCTTAATTAAGGTACAGCCCCAGCATTTGCCTGGTGTGAAAATGGGAAACCACGGAAACCCGTCTTCAGGGCTGCCCTTCATTGTAACCCCCCTGTTTGTGCCATCGTTGACCTCTACGTACTTAGCTGTTCTACACCTTGATTCGACTTCTATCACCATGATGTTATCCTGCGATCCTCTTCTTTCTTTTATTTCCTGGCTATTTTGCCAATTACCTGGAGTCGACCATAACGTGGATTAAGCCCTTCTTGGAGTAACCATGTGTGGAGGGATGTATTCACTCTTGAGTGTTTCTATGGTCCGGTGTGTTGTATGTAAATAAAGATGGGTATTTGACGAACACAAACACCCAACCCGCGAGCTAGGCAATTTAATTAGACGCGACTAAAATCCGCTTCCAGGCCGAGAATCGAGCCCGGGGTTCTCTGAACCGAAAGTCATTCAGTCAGGGAGTAGGACTATCCTGGAATAATACACTGCTCAAAAAAGGTTTTGCGTATTCTGGTTTAGTGCTCCTTTTATTTTTCTGAGTGCGTAAACGCATAGTCATTCAAAAAATAATTAGCGCAAGGTACTGTATTTTCATCGCATTTAAAATTTTATCACACTTAGTTTTAATGATTTCAAAAAAATAATTCACCTCCCATGTAGATACTCACGACGAAGATTTTATCTATAGGTTCAATTGTTTCCGAGAAAAGCATACCTGCGGGAAACAATAGAACGCGCTCAAAATTGTTCATTATGTGACAGATCAATACCACGCATAGTTACCTCGAGCCCCGAGGCATGCTTGAACACGACGAAGCATACGAGGCGTACGCCGACTAAACAAGGATCCTATCCCAAAACATGAAGAATTGCCCTTGCTGCTGATGGCACTCCAGGGCAGAGAGCTATTTCCATCTCGCACCGGATCGTCTCCAGACTCTGATGATCCTGCTGTGTGGGTGCAAGCTTAAGGTGATCTCATCAGAAAAGAGCTACGGGCTGTAAATTATTGCTCAGTTCACACGAGATGCCGCTTGTTGTGGTTTAAGAACGGCGTTTGGCACAGGCGTCCTCGATAGCAGTCTTCCGTCGTGCAGACGATTTCACACTCTCTGATCCGACATATTCACTCTGTTGGCTCTCCGAAGATCCTGGCAGAACGAGTTGGCAGTAGTTGAGGTTCTACAACGTCCTGAAAGCGACAATAACCGATCCTGTGGGTTGTATTGCAGGCGTCCTCTCCGTTGTCGATCAGCAACCGCTTCTTTCCCCGGAATTTTTTATACTCTGTAGACATCACTGGCTCACTCCAACGCGACCTATGACATCCACTTGTCGCCATCCTTCTTGCAGCGATGTCATAATATTCCAATGACAGTAGTAGAAATGAGTATTCATGCCATATTTACCTCAGATCTACACGTACTGTCTATACACCATTGATTTTTCCTTTTCAAGCGATGATGTTAAACTGACCGACCTGTCGGACAAATATCGAACCTGATGGGTTTAGTGCCACTATGTGCATCTACAGTGTATACTGAAAACATAGTTGAGCTACCGTGACATATACAGTGTGAAATAGTAATATGCGAAACGTCTTTGAACACTGTATATGGAAATGCCTCCCCTGTGAACCATGTGACCTTGCCGCGGTGGGAAATTTGGGCGTCCAAATGAAGGAGATAACCGAACTCTAGGTGCAACCATATCGGATGGGTATCTGTCGAGAGACCAGATTAACTAATGGCTCATCGAAAAAGGGGTAGCAGCCTTTCGGAAACTACAAGGGCGGTAGTCCAGATGATTGGCCGATATGGGCTTGTAATAATAGTTGTCATGGCTTAGCTGTGATAATATTGCTACATGGCTAAAAGCAACGGGAAACTACAGCCGTAACTAAATACCGAGAACATGCAGCTCTCTCTGTTTGAATGAATGGTGTACTTATGATGAATTCTCCCGCGAGTAAAATATTCCGAAGGTAAAATAGTCCCCCATTGGGATCTACTGGTGAGGACTACACGGGAGGGGGCAATCATCAGGAAGATGAATCCTGACATTCTGCGAGTAGGAGCGTGGAATGTTAGAAGTTTGAATCGTTGTGGTAGGTTAGAGAATATGATGAGGAAAGGATAGAGTAAAATTAGATGCAGTAGGTATAAGTGAAGTACGTTGATAGAAAGAGCAGGATTCTTGGTCAGGCGACTACAGAATTATCAACACAAAATCAAACATGGGAAATGCAGGAGTTGGTTTAATAATGTATAAGAAAATAGGGCAACGGTAAGCTGATACGACCAGCATAGTGAAATAATTATGGTTGTCAAGATAGATACCAAGCCAATGCCCACCAAAATAGTGCAGGTCTGTATGTCTACTAGCTCAGCAGATGTTGAAGAAATCGAAATATATGAAGAGATAGAAGATTTAATACAATGTATAAAAGGAGACGAGAATGTAATTGTGATGGGAGACTGGAATGCAGTGATAGGCCGAGGAAGGGAAGGTAATGTCGTAGGAGAATTTGGACTGGGACAAACGAATGAAAGAGGAAGTCGGCTGGTTGAATTCTGTGCGAATCATAATTTATTCCCTGCTAATACTTGCTTCAAACACCACAAACGATGGCTGTATACGTGGACGAGACCTGGCTCATCGAAAAATGGGTAGTTGCCTTTTGGAAACTGCAAGGACTGTAGTCTAGATGATTGGCCGATATGGGCTTGTAATAATCGATACTTATCATGAGTTAGCTGTGATAATACTGCTAAAACAACGGCAAGGTTACATGGTTCACAGGGGAGGCATTTTCATATACATTGTTCAAAGACGTTTGGCATATTACTATTTCACACTGCATACGGTATGTCATGGTACCTCAAATATGTTTTCAGTATGCACTGCAGACTAATGCCTGATACACATAGTGACGGTAAACCCATCAGGTTCGATATCTGTCCGACAGGAGGGATTGTGATTAGTCAGAGATTCAGAAACCAAGTGTTGGTATGCAAGTCCTTCATAGGAGCTGACGTGGACACTGACCACAACTTGACGGTCACAAATTGTCATCTGAAGTTGAAGAAGTTGAAGAAACGAAAGAATCCAAGAAGATAGGATCTAGATTACATGATAGAAATGAGTGTGAGGGATTTTTTCAAGGAATATGTTGCATAAGGACTACATGAAAAATCTGAAGGAAACACAATTGATGTAGAGTGGACAGTCGTTAAGAATGAGATCAGAAGGGCTAGCGAATGAAGGCAAAATCAAGAAAGAGACAGTGGATAATTCAGGAGATATTATACCTGATTGATGAACGGCAAAAGTACAATAATGCAAAAAATGAGGAGGGCAGAAAATAATGAAGTAGATAGAACGTGCAGGTCAGCTAAGGAAAATGGCTGGAAGAGAAGTGCAAGGATGTTTGTAGGTTGTATGGTTGTAGGAAAGGTAGATGCTGCATACAGGAAAGGAAAACTAGGTGTATGAATATTAAGAGCTCAGATGGAAAACCACTTCTAGGGAAAGAAGACAAGGCAGGAAGATGGCAGGAACATATTAAATAATTGCACCAAGGGAAAAAAGTATTTCATACGGGTCTAGAACAAGAAGAGGCTGTTAATGCTAATGAAATGGGAGACCCAATTTGGAGGTCAGAATTCGGCAGAGGTTTGAGGGATCGAAATAGGAACAAGGCACTTGGAATTGATGACATACCCTCAGAATTACTGACCGCCTTAGGAGAAACCAGCATGGGGCGGATATTTCATTTAGTGTATATGTAGCAGGAAAAGCACCATTCGATTTTGGACAGAATGTTGTTATACCTATTCCAAAGAAATCAGCTCACCATTAGTTTAATATCTCACGATTACAACATTTTAACCCGTATTATTTGTGGAATAATTAAAAGACAAGCTGGAACTGATTTGGTAGATCAGTTTGGCTTCAGAAGAAATGCAGGAACATGTGAACCAATCCTGACTTTACTTCTGATCTTAAAGGATCGAATTAAAAAAGACAAGCCCAAGTACATGGCATTCGTAGATCTAGAAAAGGCGTTCGATAATGTTGATTGGATCTAGCTATTTGAGATTCTGTAGGTGATCGGGATCAGATACCGAGAAAGAAGAATTATTTACAATCTGTACAAAAATCAGCGTGCAGTTATCAAAATCGAAAGCTATAAAAAGAATCATCAAACCAGAAAGGAGTAAGGCAAGGCTGCAGTTTGTCCCCTCTACTTTTCGTTGCATATATAGAACAGGTGTTAAATAAAATCAAAGAAGAATTTGGGAAAGGAAACACAATCCAAGGAGAGGCAATCAGAACTCTGCGATTTGAAGATGATACTGCTATTGTATTTGAGACCGGGCGAGTTGGCTGTGCGTTTAGGGGCACGCAGCTGTGAGCTCTAATCCAGGAGATAGTGGGTTCGAACCCTACTGTCGGCAGCCCTAAAAATGGTTTTCCGTGGTTTCCCATTTTCACACCAGGCAAATGCTAGGGCTGTATCTTAATTAAGGCCACTGCCGCTTCGTTCCCACTCCTAGGCCTTTTCTGTCCCTTCGTCGCCACAAGACTATCTGTGTCGGTGCGACGTAAAGCAATTTGCAAAAAAAAAAAAAAAAAAAAAAAAAAAATATATATATATATATCAGTCTGCAGACGATCTGGGGAAATTGCTGAATGGTATGGATACAGTGTTGGAAAATGAGTACTAGCGAAACTAAATAAATACAAGTCAAAAGTAATCGAATGCGATCGAATGAAGTCACGTGATGCAGGAAATATTAGATTAGGAAATGAAGTCTCAATTCAGGGCCTCTCAAACGCCCAAAATCTCACGCGTGCAGACAGCGGCGCAGAGTTCCTGTGCACAGTGCATCGGTTCCATTCGGCTCGGTTCGGACCAACGCTTTGTCTCTGGGCTACTCGGCTAAGCTCGGCTCAACTCGGCTCGGATTTGGAGCGCTACGGAGCATGTGAGGAAGAGGGAGACAGGGAGAGCGAGCGAGACAGGCGTGGGGAAAGAGAGAGACAGCGCTATTGCTCCAAGTCGAGGAGTGGGGGGGGGGGGGTGCATACACTCTGGTCAACCAAGCGAAGTCGTCTTTTGCACCGTGCACAGTGCATGCACCAGGCGCATGTATCCTGAGAGGCCCTGTCTTAAAGGAAGTATTTTAGATGAATAATTTTACTTGGGTACTAGAATAACTGTGCAGGCCCCGTAGTGTAGGGGTAGCGTGCCTGACTCTTACCCGGAGGCCTCGGGTTCGATTCCCGCCCAGGTCAGGGATTTTTACCTGGATTTGAGGGCTGGTTCGAGGTCCACTCAGCCTACGTGATTAGAATTGAGGAGCTAACTGACGGTGAGATAGCGGCCCCGGTCTAGAAAACCAAGAATAATGGCCGAGAGGATTCGTCGTGCTGACCACATGACACCTCGTAATCTGCAGGCCTTCAGGCTGAGTAGCGGTCGCTTTGTAGGCCAAGGCCCTTCAAGGGCTGTACTGCCATGGGGTTTGGTTTGGTTTAGTAGAATAACTAATAATAACAGAAGTAAGGAGGACATAAAATGCAGACTAGCACAAGCAAGGAAGGCCTTTTTTAAGAAATGAAATTTGCTCACTTCAAACATTGATGTAGGAATTAGAAAGATGTTTTGAAGACTTTCGTCTGGAGTGTAGCATTAGATGGAAGTGAAATATTGACGATAACTAGCTCGGAAAGAAAGAGAATAGAAGCTTGTGAAATGTGGTGTTACAGAAGAATGCTGAAGGTGAGGCGAGTAGATTGAATCTCGAGCAAAGAGATACTGAATCGAATTGATGTAAGGAGGACGATTTGGGTAACTAGAACAGAATAAGGGATATAATGATAGAACACATCCAGGACTTGTTTAGTTAGTTTTTGAGAGAATTGTAGGCTGTAAAATGGCAGGGATGGACCATGGTATGGGTATGACAAATAGATTAGAGCAGATGTAGGATGAAGTAGTTCCGTACAAATGAAAAAGGTAGCATATGATAGGGTGCCATAGATAGCTGCATGAGACCAGTCTATGGACTGATGACCCAAACAAAAACAACAACACATATGAAAATGAAAAACCACGGAAAACTAGCTTCACGGGTGCTTACAGTTGGATTCAAATCACCATCTCCCAAATGCAAACTTACAACTGCACGACCGTGTAACCAGAGTTTATAGATGAAACGATTGCAAACAGAGCATCTCGTATTTGCTTTTTCCTGGCATGAGAACTTTTAATTAAAAATTCAGTAAATATTTCTTACCTGTCTGGAGATGCCGGTGTCAAGGCTCCCTTGGGACGAGACCGATGGCGTCCTGGCGAGACGAGGCTGCCCGCCTGGGTATGACTTAGACTGATGAGTGAGCGTAGGGTAAGCATCGACATGAGACCGAGGCATGTCCGGCGTCACGGTGTGAGGCGCCACTGTGGACAGTGGCTGCACGATGTGCTGCGCCTTCGCCACATTGAACTCCTGCAACACACACACAATACTTTCTTGTGATTCAAGGTGCTGTTAGGTTTAAGCTAGAACAAGCCTGTCAAGAACGCTGGCCACTACGATGGAGTTGAGACAAGCAAGGCAGTCATGGTAAAATGGCTGGTGGTGATGTGCTTCACTCTGTATGCACGGTGTAAACAAATCACTATGACCTTGGTGTAATTGTTATGTTCAGTTTATATTGTAATTCAAAAATGTACCTCCATTCACTTTTAAATATATTTCACATAACGGGATCGTGGAGAAACTGTGATAATAAACAATCTTAGTGTATACATGATTTCCCCCTTTAAAAGATTACATATGCGTTGTGGTATTCCTGAGAACACACTAACGTATTGACCACACTGTTGTGCGTAACTCTATAACCTACGGCTTTACTCTTGCTGGAATTGAATTGGTTATAATTATTATTTACCATAGAGTACCCTCTTATTATTACAGTTCTTAAATTGATCAATACACATTAAACAGTTATTCAGATACTTTATTAGTTCATGTGCACCAGTCACTAATAAAAATGACAGTTAGATAGAGAATGACTCCTATCTTATCTGAAAGGTGTAGGGTAATAGCTTACATGACAACAGATCATGATACATTTTTCGGAAGAGGATATGGTGGTTGGATTCCCACCCTGAATTTAGGATTATTTAGGGCTTTTTTACGCGAATTAATGTACTGCATTTTATAACAAAACAAAATTATGTTGTGTGAATTAAAATAAGAAATTGTGAGATTTGCCGTTGTAACATCATTCAAATTTAAATAAACCTGAAATATCAATGAAAGAAGGATCTACGAACATTTGCTTGAAAGTAAACTCCGCCGGAATATTTTTCCTCTTCGTGAAATGTGGTATAGCTCCATTGACTTGTGTTAGCACGGGGCACTACTCGAACTTCCCTCCGGCTGTGGACATCAATGACCTCAACTGGGCTGCATGTAGTTTTTCCGCTTATGTAAGCGCATATTGTCGAACTAGTTCTGTCGATCTAATTTCATGTTGGTGACTTAATTCCATCCCATAAACTAGCCTTGCATTTGTCAATGAAAGACTTGGCATATTCATTGCCATGATGAAAAAGCTATGTAAGACCAGTAAGAATATAAGTCTCAGTTCAGATCGTGACGTAACATTCAGATGAGATCAGGACAGATCAAGAACATCCTTCAGTTGAGCACAAATAAGAGGTACCTCTCCAAGGGATGCAAGCCCTTTAATCACTTCGCACGGTCACGTGGCCTCTCCTACCACGAGTCTCCCCCTTTCGACATTCCTCATTCAGCCACCTAATAGTGTCTCCGTTCTAACTCACACGTGGTGACGCGTTATTTGTAATCTTCCCGCTTCTTCTCAGCGTCCCCACGCTACCGTAACTGTTAGCCTCGTGGTGTCGTGTGCGGCCTTGCCCTTGAGCAATTGATATTCCGATGTATGTAAACACTCCTTACTATAAATACCTGCCTGTGCTATTATACCAACTTCTGAATTACTTACAGTTAAACATCTTATGTTCTTCAACAAATCTCACCGTGTATACAAGTTTTTTACCGTTAATTCTGAACACATATATGATCAACTCTAATATTATATTATGCATGGTTAATGAAATGGCGTGGGCGATAAATAATTAAAAGTGAAACTCGATGACGAAAATGAATACAAAAATAATGATATTTACTTAATAATCGATGATAAGGAATGCTTGTAAATGAGTTGAAAAATTACAGCGTATAAATAATAGATACTTCCATTTTCTCGTGGAAAGAGAGAACAGGAAGGGAGGAATTTGTGTATAAAGATATGTGTTTAATAACCGAAATCATATTGATCGGATATCATTAATATAAATATTTTATTAAACGTTCATTTACGAGACATTTCATAATGTTTCTCTTAATAACAAATTACAGTGGTAATAAATTAATGGGCTTCAGTATTCACAAATAAATAAGATTTTACTACTATTCAGAGCAAGGTAGTAGAAAACGTAGATAAATAGTTTGGCCTTGCAAAATGAATAAATAAAACAAACACGAAACTAACTTTCCTCTTGTATATATATTGTGATGTTTGAATTCTTTGTCTTCAAATTCTTTGGATATTTCGTTTCATATTGATTTAAACGCAGCCGTCACAACACGGGACCTTCCTGTCCTACCTTTCAGTGTGTTGTGCGGATTATGGACTTACGGGAGAGATGTCTGTCTAACCAACGATGCTAGAAGGGACTGACCACGGCTGTGGTCAATGCCACCTATGGCTCAGCTTGCTGTGCCTGCTCTAAAATGAAGTAAACATATTCAACTTTCCAGGTGTTAATCTTTCTCCTTTTCAACGTAGTATCAGTAGAGGAGCAATGGGGTTCCCACGGCTCCCCAATCAGAGGGCGCGCAGCAGGTCACGTGACTACTGAGTTAGCGCGCGAAATTTGAATTCCACGTCCTGTTGTTTGTAAACAAAGCCACGTTCTTTTTGATAGCTGTCAGCTGCCATCTTTAAACAAGAGAGTATTGCTAACCTCAGTGCTGCCATCTTTACGGCACTAAACTTCATCGCTGCCACCTTATGCACGTGGGCGCGCGAAATTTGAAATTCCACGTGCTTTTTTGACAGCTGTCATCTTTAACCACGTGGGCATGGTAGGCTAACCTAAGTAAATGGTTATGCTTTATTGAATTCAGGGGAGTAGGGGGGCTTAAAGAGGTAGTCCTTTTGCCCCAATCTCCCCTTACCAAAAATAAGGGACGGGTGAGTGAGAGATATGCTCTCTCTCTCTCTGTCTCTCTATCTCTCCCTAGAGGTCCACCACCGTAGCGATGTCTACTCTACAAAGAACATTGCCCTGGCCAGGGCACGGCCGCCTCTTACGAGGCAAGTGAGGAAAACTTTGACTTGCACCTGTATTTATGTCTACGTTTGTGACGTACCCACTCTGCCCACAGATGTGTGACAAAATTATGACGTGGCAGGTCACCTTAATATTAATATAAATAAATGATATCTCATTGTTTCTCCATAAACAATATCCTATGGGCGCCATCCTTCAAGCTTATGGGTTGAAAACGATAGTTGATAATTAATAATGATAATAATAATACGTAATGAGACTCTAAAAACTCCCAGGGGTGAGGTGACGGAACACAAACCATTAAGTACACTTACTTGGAAGTTAAGGATCATTAATAATAATTTGAGAAAGTACAAATTAAAACAGCTATTTATTAGGATGAGGAACGTGACGTAACGGCGTATTAACGAAATCTGAACTTACGGAAGCAAAAGAAAAATTGAATGAAATAAACTCTAAGAACATAAATTGTAATGCGTAGACTTGCAGTAATTTCTGCCATTAGCTCACCATTTGTAGACTCTTATCTGTATACGATGTATGTAGCAGCTGTTGATTGATGGATCTCTCGTACAGGCGGCGTCATCTGTTTTTGTGGGTTCCAGTCCTACTTCTGCTTTGTGCATAGTACACTAGCTGTTCTACGACTTTTCCTGCCTTTAGCACTTCCTACTGTACTCCTTATATAAAGTCGTAATGAGTCCTAATTTTAATAGCAAAACCACTATGTTTTACGTTCATGGAGAGAATACACTTGTATTCTTCTGTAGGCCTATTAAGGAAATGTAGCGTAACTAAATTCATAACAAAATCTCTCCTGCCCTATACCAGTGAAAATCGGTCTCCCGTTGACTTTACCTCTCGTCGTTGAGATAACAGGTACCAATGAGAGTAACTTTTGAGTAGAACACTATTCAGATGCGAAGTGAACTAAGTTAAAATCTTCTCCGATGATAGATTCGGATCGTCCTTCAAGTAAGAATGTCTGAGTGTTAGTTTCCCTCTCCAGCCCTTGTCGTCGGAGTATATAGGTTCAAAGTCTCCCTCTATCAGCCATATCACATGGTCCAGTAAGATTTGATGTCTTATCCCTTCTCCTATATATTGCTGTGAATCCATCATGTTGTTTCATTACGTCCATTCACATAGGTTGAACTTTCCCGCGGAAACGAAGCGTCAGGTAGCGAACTTCGAAAAGTAGGCGTTAATAAGTTTCCAACTGTCTCTTCATAGTATGGAAGGGGTACGGTCTCTCGTAAGCTTGATGACCATTTCCTGGTAATGGGCTGAAATTAGCCTGCTGACTCTGGTCACCTCACTACGGCTATTGGAATATTTACTGCAAGCTATTAATACGAATGATGTTGAAATACTTTGCACAATAAGTTGTTCGTTCAGAATACGTTATAGCCGCGATACAAAGAAATGAAATGATGATGTGAAATGGATGATTAAAACCCTATATATATATAGATATATACTAGCAAGATACCCGTGCTTCGCTACGGTATTATACTGAAATTTATAATTGAATGCTTATTGTTTTAGATATATAATCCGACGAAATTCACGATCTGACTCGTTTTCTGCAAGAATCCACCAAAATTTCCGATCTGACTGGTTTTCTATTATTTTACGGCACGTTTCCTCCCATTTTTCAATCTTCCTTTCCAGCAATCGATTTCGTACTTCCCGGGCTAGGCTCAAGTATTCCTCCCGGTCAGATGGGTCCGTAAATCTTTGCCATCTTTTCCTATAATCATTTTTTATATGGATAAAATCCTTCAGGAGATCCGGCGTGGTGTCATATTGGGTGCATTGGCGGCACTGAACCCGCGGCCGGACTGCATTCTTAGTCATTACCCGTCCAGGAGCCGTTTCCAGCGCGGTCCGCACATTTGACGACGGTCCGGAATATTATTATTATTATTATTATTATTACTATTATGTGTTGCTGGAATGGCTGATGACAGGGAAAACCGGAGTATCGGGAGAAAAACCTGTCCCGCCACCCTTTTTGTCCAGCACGAATGTCACATGGAGTGACCGGGATTTGAACCAGAGAACCCAGCTGTGAGAGGCCGGCGCGCTGCCGCCTGAGCAACGGAGGATCCTTATAAGTACATTAATAACAGCTAAAATCAATTGGTCTCGCCTACTTCTACACCCCACCGCCGTTAAGTTTATTTACCGCCGCCCCCCAAAAAATTTAATAATAATAATAATAATAATAATAATAATAATAATAATAATAATAATAATAATAATGTTATTTGCTTTATGTCCCACTAACTACGTTTACGGTCTTCGGAGATGCCGAGGTGCCGGAATTTTGTCCCGCTGGAGTTCTTTTACGTGCCAGTAAATCTACCGACACGGGGCTGTCGTATTTGAGCACCTTCAAATACCACCGGACTGAGCCAGGATCGAACCTGCCAAGTTGGGGTTAGAAGGCCAGCGCCTTAAACCGTCTGAGCCACTCAGCCCGGCCCAAAAATTTAAAGAATGCTTGTTTCTTTATGTTTAAGGGAGATTCCAAACACCAATGTTCACGTCTATTACCTTCAGTTTTGAGATATAAGTATCCCAATAAAAATAATTTACTTTCTGCACTTCATATCACAATACTCCCCCCCCCCTAAGTGAACTTTCCCGCAAAAAAATACTTGTTTCTTTAATAGTAAAGGATCTTCTTAAATACCAATGATCACGACTCTAACTTCTTCAGTTTTTGATTTATGTGTCCTCATGAAAGGAATTCAACTCCTTTACACTCCCGCCCTCCAAGATGGTTTCCCCACCAAAACGCGCTTTTCTTTGTTTTTAAAGGAGATCCAAATACGAATTTTCACGTCTGTAACAACTTTAGTTTTTATTAGATGTATGTATTCTCATACAATTAAGCCAATTAATTTTTCAATTCTTCCCCCCCTCCCCTTCATTGGATTTTCCGAGAATACATGTTTCTTTACTTTTAAAGCAGATTGCAAATATCAAATTTCACGTCTGTAACGTCTTCATTTTTGTGATATCAGTAGCCTAATTAAAAGAATTCAACACCATTTTCAGTCACTTTTACTACTCCCCTCCACCCAAGTGGTATTTCCGAAAACTAAAAACACACGTTTCTTTATGTTTAATAGAGATAAAAAATACCTTCACTTCTGTAACATGTTAAGTTTTTTTTAGATATACTGTAATAATTCTCATTTTAAAATTTCACCCCTTTTGAGTTCCCCTTAAGTGGAGTTTCCAAAAACAAATCACCTATATTTATTTACATTTACAGGAGATTCCAAACACCCACTTTTTACGTCTGTAACATTTTACGTTTCCAAGATATTCTGTAGATATAGTCTTTCAAAAAATTCACCCCAATTTGTCACTCCTGTTTAACCGCCATTAATTGGATTTCCCAAAAACTAAGAATTACGTGTTTCTTTATTTTTAAAGGAGATCCCATATACAAATTTTCAGTTCTGTAATTTCTTTGGTTTCTGAGATATATGTATCCCCGATAAAGGCATTCAACCCATTTTTCACCCCTTTTACACCCCTCCTATTAGGATTTACAGGAAACAAAAAAATACGTGTTCCTTTATTTTTAGAGGAGATTCTAACTACCAATTTTTACATCTGTAAATTTTAAAGTTTTAAGATGTAGACGCACTCATTTTAAAAAATTCACCCCCCCTTTTCACCCCCCAATATTTGAATTTTCCAAAAACGAAAAAAATACGTGTTTCTTTACTTTTAAAGTAGATCCAAAATACCAATTTTCAGGTCTGTAATATCTTCAGTTTCTGAAATATAAGTAGCCTCATTAAAGGAATTCAACCCATTTTTCACCCTTTTACACCCTTCCTATTGGGATTTTCCGAAAACAAAAGAATACGTGTTTCTTTATTTTTAAAGGATTCTAAATACCAATTTTTACATCTATAAACTTTAAAAGTTTTGAGATATAGATGCACTCATTTTAAAAAATCACCCCCCTTTCACCCCCCCATTAATTGGATTTTCCACAAACAAAAAAATACGTGTTTCTTTATTTTTAAAGGAGATCCCAAACACCAATTTTCAGGTCTGTAATATCTTCAGGTTCTGAAATATAAGTGCCTCATTAAAGGCATTCAACCCATTTTTCACCCCCTTTTCACTCCTCCTATTGAGATTTTCCGAAAACAAAAAAATACGTGTTTCTTTATTCTTAAAGGAGATTCTAAATACCAATTTCTACATCTATAACCTTTAAAAGTTTTGAGATATAGATACACTCATTTTAAAATATTACCCCCCTTTTCACCCCCCTTAATTGGGTTTTCCAGAAACAAAAAAATAAGTGCTCCTTTATTTTTAAAGGAGATCCCAAACACCAATTTTCAGGTCTGTAATATCTTCAGTTTCTGAGATATAAGTAGCCTCATTAAAGGCATTCAACCCATTTTCACCCCTTTTCACTCCTATTGCGATTTTCCGAAAACAAAAAAATACATGTTTCTTTATTTTTAATGAAGATTCTAAATACCAATTTTTACATCAGCAAACTTTAAAAGTTTCGAGATATAGATTCACTCATTTTATAAATTCACCCCCTTTTCACCCTCCGATTAATTGGATTTTCCAAAAACAAAAAAATACGTGTTTCTTTATTTTTAAAAGAGATCAAAAGTACCAATTTTGAGGTCTATAATATATTCAGTTTCTGATATATAAGTACCGGTATCCTGATTAAAGGCATTCAACCTTTCTTCCCCCATTTTCACCCTTTTTCACCCCTCCTAATGGGATTTTCTGAAAACAAAAAATACGTGTTTCCTTATTTTTAAAGAAGATTCTAAATACCAATTTTCACATCTATAAACGTTTAAAGTTTTGAGATATAGATACACTCATTTTAAAATTTCACCCCCCCTTTTCACCCCCTTACTGAAGGAATATCCAAAAATCCTTTCTTAGCGAGCACCTACATCATAATGTGAATATATCCCCAAAATTTCATTTCTTTATGTCGAGTAGTTTTGGCTCGGCGATGATGAATCAGTCAGTCAGTCAGTCAGGACAAGTTATTTTATATATATATATATATTAATTTAAAAATGACCTACCAGTGATTAAATATGTACACCTTATCAATTAATTATACAGTTCAATAATTTAATACATGCCGTGATGTCCCAAACATCACACGTTGAGCGAGTGGGGGAATGCATAGATCAGCATGCATTGCGCGCGCATTATAGGAGATCGATAAGCAGTGGATAGAGGAGGTGCGCGCGAACATGCGATGTTTGCACACTCTGGCGGAAGAAGTTTAGTACGATAGTCGATGTGTATACATATTGACAGACGATCGATGCATGCTCTGGTGGAAAAAATGTTTAGTCGATGAATCGATGCGCGCTCTGGTGGAAAAAGTTTAGTACGATAGTCGGTGCATGCATAATCGATAGGCGATCTGTGCACACTCTAGTAGTAGAAAAAAACACCTTACTGCTGCTACGTTAGGCGGCATTTTAAACATGGCTATTGATAGTGCTGTTAAGAGAGCATCGCTAACTTCAGTGCTGGCATCTTGACGGGGCTAAAACCTCATGCACGTGGTAGCGATCAATTTGAAATACCACGTGCTTTTTTGACAGCTGTCAGCTGCTATCTTTAAACAAGAGAGCATCGTGTTGGTATCTTGACGGGGCTAAAACCCTATTGCTGCCACCTTATGCATGTGGTGGCGGGCTGTTTGAAACTCCACGTGCTTTTTTCTGACAGCTGTCATCTTTTAACCACGTGGGACATGGACTTTAAACATGGCTAACTTCAGTGCTGCTATATTAACAAATCTAAACCTTGACTGCTGCCACGTTATGCATGTGGTGTGGCGGGCAATTTAAAAAGAAAACTACATGGTTTTTTTAACATCTGTCAAGATAATAGTCGCCAACATTAAGCACATGCACTTATTTTGAACATGACTTACTTGAGTGCTGCTATCTTGACGGAGCTAAATCTTTTTGCTACTACCTTATGGTGCGGAATTTAAATTGATCTTGACGGGACTTAGCCACGTCGCGGGACATAACCAGGGGTCACACTACAGGCAAGCTGCTCTTCTCAACCTACTACCATCTTAGTTATAAAGCAAGCTGCCCTTGTCGACATACTACTATCTTATAGCAAGCATCTGTTTCTTTACATACTTCCCATCTTATAGCAAGCTGCCTGTCCAGGCTTAGTTGCGTTCCTCCTCCTAACAGCCAGACGATACAGAACACAGCACAGTCCCTCCTCCTCCTACAGTTCTGTATCCAACAGCGTAACGTTATAGAGGACAACACAATCTCTCCTCCTCAACACCACCTACGAGGGGTCTAACCTTGCTGGACTATCCTCCTCAGTAATAGAGGCCAGCTCAATCCATCCTCCTCTATCGGGGCTTAGCCGCCTTCCTCCTCCTAACAGTGAGACGATACAGATGACAGCACAGTCCTTCCTCCTCTTACAGTGTCGAGGCTTAGCCGCGTTCCTCCTCCTAACAGCGAGACGATACAGAAGACAGCACAGTCCCTTCTCCTCCTACAGTTCTGTATCCAACAGCGTAACGTTATAGATGACAGCACAATCCCTCCTCCTCTGTCGAGGCTTAGCGGCGTTCCTCATTTTAACAGCGAGACGATACAGAGGGCAGCACAGACCCTCCTCCTTACAGTTACGGAAGATAACACAGTCCCTCCTCACAGTTCTGTACCCGACAGCGTAACGTTATAGAAGACAGCACAATCCACCCCTCCTCCTCCTTGTCTTCCTTCTTAAAGTTACGGGGTTACCTTAATACCCTCCTCTTATTCCTCTCCTCCTACAGATTTGTATCCGATAGCGTGGCGTTATAGAGGGCAGCACAATCACTCCTCTCCAACGATAGCGTCAACATAGTCATGCATATTCGTTAACAATGTAAACTCAAGCCTTTACGATAGGTGAAAATGAAATGCAATAAGTAGAGAATTTTAAAATATTTATTTACTATTTCTACATGTAATATAACAGTAACATCCTTGTTGTGTGTCTTTACACAATAATACACCTACGACGTAATTCGTCTTCTATTTCTTGAATCTCTCGTTCATACACTGTGTATCAAACACCTTGATAAGCTCTTAGGAGTTGTAATTGTTCAACGAACAAGTTAACGTCTCTACAGTATCTTACATCTGCATAGGGTAACAGAGTTTTGCTAGACAGATGATGTGGAAAAACTTGTTGTGCTTCATGGTTTGATTGAATAGAATCTTCAGATGTTTGCACACTTACAGAACATGTTGTCGGCATAGAATCAAAAAGCTCTGAAACGTTGAGTTCTTCTTTTCCTTCCTTATGCATCTGCTCTTTATCTGGTGGTGTGAGGTTAGTAGCAGTAAGCTGAGACGATGATACATCGTTTGTTAAAGATTTTAAGCGTTCTACTGGTAAACAAATGTGTTTAGAATTTACATGTCGTGTGAGATTATCAGGTCTGTTGAATATAGCAGTACATTGTTTGCATGCACATATTCCGAAGTTATGCTTTACAGCTTTATGTCGTTGAAGATTGTCAAGTCTTGAACAACTTACACTACAAAGATTACACATAAACATAATGGATGTTTTACACTGCCTATTTATCTGTAAAACTGCGTCTAATTACGAGGAGGAGGAGGAGGAGAGAAGGGGTATGTGATAAGGAGGAGGCATAGCTACGTTTTCCCTTTACATTCCCTTCTCCTTATTAGACTTAAGATGCCCCTTCCCTTCTCATTTGCCCTAGTCTCTTCCCGTTCTCCTCTTTATTTCGCCAAGTTTTACGGACAGATTACGCTTCTCTCCTCTTCTAAGTAGTGTTGGAAAGCCTTCTTCCAAGCGGATGCTTGTAACTCGGATCGATTCTAAAATCTGTAGCACTTAGTCTACTAAAATTATAAGGTAACATGTCATCAGCACGACGAGTAGCGCAACAGCCTCCCGAAGGGGGGGGGGAGCTACTGAGCGACTGCTGTTTAGCCTGCAAAGAGGTTCGATCCTAGCTCAGTCTAGAATTCTGCATCTACTAAAATCCAGTTTAAAGCGAAAATAACTCGGAATATGTTACATAGCCGGGTACGAAAGCCCTATCTAATTGCAAACATAAGAATTGTGCTGTTCTAGCGATGATTACAACCCGCAACATTTACCTAGTGTAAAACTACAGGATTTGAACGCACTATCTTCTAGAACGGTGACTAGCGCTTAGGTAAAGAATCTTTGTTCTTAGCGAGTAACTGTCTACCGCTGCTTTAGCCCGAAGGCCTGCACGAAGCAGTTCTTAAGTAGAAATCTGTCCTTACCAGGAATCGAGCCCAGAGTCTACCAAGCAACCGCTGCTCAAACACAATTCCCGATTTACCTCTTACGACTGGCAGGGGATACTGTGCCCATAGATAATCCTTTTTAGCTACCTCGTACGACAGGGAAGGGGTACTCGTAAGTTGAGAGCGCCTTTTAGTCGCCTCTTACAATAGGTAGAAGATACTGTAGGTGGAGAACTTATAGACAGTGCATTTTAGTTACCTCTTACGTCAGGCAAGTATACATACATACATACATACATACATACATACATACATACATACATACATACATACATACATACATACATACATACATACATACATACATACATACATACATACATACATACATACATATCTTTATTGCCCACCCTAGTGTACACCATCGGCTTACAGGCAATAAAGACAGACAGAGCGAAACAAAGGAAAACAAGCAATAATAGCAACTACATCTCTCTTAAAACTACTTAACTACATTTACTACCTCTACATCTACTCAGTATCATCCCACACGTACGCGGATAGCCAGCACACATGCAGGACGATATCGCACTACTAACTACCCAAAGCCCAACCCCTGACTACCACCTAAAAAATAATAAAAAAATTAATTAGACTAGTCGCTGCAACAGCCCTGGCATGGAACACACGCCCACCAACCCGTCTACAGCAGCCACCAGCCTTGCCACGTGAGAACTGGTATCGTATCTCACCGGCCCTCGCTGACAAACACTGTGTTCCTTTCCTTATCATGTGTTACAAGCCACCCTGGCTGAAACCAGACCCAACAGGTGGCCTGCAACACACTTCCGCTATGTACGTCACACATACTCTTGTCCATTGTCAGCACACTACCTTCCCTATCCTTTCCATTTCCGTGCAGACATGCTCAAGTCTAACTTCTTTGGAGTGGGGTCAAGTCCCCCACCCCTCCCTCTTCCCTTGATACGTCACCCTCACCTCTCACGCACTACTCCCGCTCTCTACATCTCACCTTATAAAACTTAAGACTTAAACATCAGCTAACAACCATTTAAAATCCCTCATCAACGCACCTAAAACAATTAACACTTTTTTTTACACAGACAAACTTTTTTCATTCTAAGTCCATTAGTTCACTCAGTCTTCTCCACCTACCGCACCACACTTCACATATCAAACCGTCTCACCTTATTAAGCTTCAGACTTAAACATCAACTAACAATCATTTTACATTAACATTTCACTTACACACAAACAAGCAGTTTCCATTCCAAATCCATTAGTTCACTCCGTCTTCTCAGTCTACAACACCTCAATTACATCAAACTGTTAGATCTCATTTCTTCCATCCTATTAAACTTAATACATAAACATCAAGAATCCCTCAATTTTACACCCCTCATCAAGGCATTTACACCATTAAATTTTTTGACCTACTTTCATAATTTCCATACTGCCAACATTTTCTCCTTAACTACATTCCCACTTAATGTATCTCAATTCTATCACATATACCTTCTTTATACTCCCTCCTCACAAACAATCCATTTTTTTCACTCCTCATTTACACACCAACAGACAGTACTCCATTCCAAGTCCATTAGTTCACTCAGTCAACTCGCTTTTTTTTACTTCCACCTAAGCTTTACACTACCCTCAAACCTACTCAACCTCCCCTTTTCTCAACGCTTACCTAACTTTCTCAGGCTTTCCCTTTGCCCCAGGCGGATCACCTTTCCACAGGGCAAGGTGCTCTCCCCCTTTCCCCTAACACTACAGCCCCCTCTTCTGATATCATGATTACCATGATACCCTTCCCGCATTTGCTCAGGGCGGATATCCATTCCTCTGAGCAGAATGCCTTCCCCCTTTCTCCCTCAGCACGAACCACATTATCTGCACAACCCCTGTTACTCCCTCAATTTCTTTATAAATATAGCTCTGGCCACATTTAAGAATTTCGCTATATTCGTTCCTTTCTCCCACTCTCTACATAACCAAGATGTTATCTTATAGCTTTCCCCTACCATATGCAGCTCCTTCTTACTTAGTAGTTTGATCTTTATCTCCGCCAAAGGTCGGCATTGATTAAAAATATGCAGGTCCTCCCACTTCTCTCCACATAACACACCTCTATCCCTATTCTCACTACCTACCCATCCCCTATTCCTCGGAACACCCAATACCCACCAGTACAAACCTCTCTTATCCCTTCTACCCTCAAACTCCGTTTTCGGGTTTATTACTTCCACCAATTTATTTAATACTGATAAAGAGACTCTCTCTCTACATTCCCCTATTAAGCTCTGTCTTTCAATATCTAGTAGTCTTCCCTTTATCCTTTCCCATACCCATTAATTCCTACCATCCCCCCAGACCTCTCCATATACCCCCAATCCAATCTTTTGTAACCATTTTTTGCACTTATTCACCCAGTAACCTTCATTCGTCATACCTTTCTGAAAATTAAACGTTTCTTGTACTAACGCCCCACCCTTCCCTTCCTCCAATCTAATCCAGTACTTGAACACCTTCTTAGCTATTTCAACCTCTATCGATTCTTTACAGACTAATCTGGCCTCGGCATTGGCTGTACAATTCGGTAGGTCCATCATGATCTTGCTAAATTTCGCCACCACCTGGTTTAGTTCACTCCTGTCTTCCTCCATTCCCCATACTTCAACCCCAAATAGCATTTTGCCCATTACCAGTGATTTAAACACCGTTTTCTGAATTTTGTATTTAACGTCTGGAAATTTCTTTTCTAATACCCCTACTACCGCAAGCGCTCCTCTTCCTTTAAGTTTTGCCTTCTTACACTGATTTTTCCAAGAAGCATTCTTACTAATTATTACACCTAGGTACTCAATTTTTCCCCCTGGTTTAATTTCTTCCTGCTCCAGCCTCCAGACTTCCTTATTCTTTCTCCCACCCCTTTTCCTACACACCAATATCTGAGTCTTTCTTACATTTACTCTGAGAGACCATTTCCTAGTATATTCAACTACCTTGTCCAACCCTTTTTGCAACCCATTTGCCGTCAAAGCCAAAATCAATAGGTCATCCGCGAATAGCTACCCCGGAACCTCCATTTTCCCTACCCAAGGGCATTGCCATGCGTCTCCACCATGACCCTCTAAAATATTATTTATAAATAATATCGGGGATAGCTTACATCCCTGTCTCACCCCGCTTTTCGATTCAAAACACTTACTCAACCTTCCATCCTGCAATTTAATCATCACAAACACTTCCTCATAAATAGTTTCAATTGCCACCCTCATTTTTTTCGACATTCCAACCTCCCCTAACCTCAAAAATAGCGCCTCCCTACTGACCGTATCAAAGGCTTTTTCTAAGTCAATCGCTGCTATAAATAATTTACGCCCTGCTATCCTCACATACTTTGTAATCAAAGTGTCCAGAATCCAAACATTATCAACTGTATTACATCCTTTCCTAAATCCATTTTGGAACTCAGATATCCTACCGTACTGTTCCGCCCAATTTGTTATCCTATTCGCCAAAACCCCTGTGTACACCTTTGACAGCGAGTCTAGGAGTGTAATTCCTCTATAGTTGTTTGGATCACTACTAGCTCCTTTATTTTTATAAATAGGGCATAATACCCCCTTCCTCCATTCTCTAGGAAATTTCCCCGTTTCCAGCAACCTATTAAAGAATTTCACAATCCCTCTCAACATCGGTTCATTTGCCCCTACCTCTTTCCATACACTATTGGAAATACCATTCACACCTCCTGCAGCCTTGGGTCTAGCATTTTTTAATACTGTAATTACCTCCTGCCTTGTTATCTCCCCATCCAATATTGTAATGCCTACTTCCAGTTCCCTTCCAATTTGTGACTTGTCTATTTCTCTACCCAATTTCCTCTCCCCTTCTAAATGCCTTTTAAAATGCCTCGTTTTCTCCTATTTTATCCCCCTTCCCCTTCGGTTTCGTTCTTCTGATCTTGTTTATTGACTCCCAAATCCTCTCAAATTTCTTCTCTCTTCTTCTTCTTCTTCTTCTTCTTTTATGACCACATAGGATCACTTTAGTCAGTCCGTCGTTCAGGTCTCTTTGAAGGGATTGTTCGGGCTTTGCGGTCCTCCCAGTACTTCTTCAGACGCTCCGATCTTCGTGCCCTTTCCTCAGTTGAAAATGTGCGTGTTGTTGGTTTGTTTTGTGTAAGGGTAAAGCGGAGGTTTGTATTCTTGAGTTTTGTATTCAATTTTATCTTATTTTTGGTGTCTTCTGTTGTAAGGCCTATTTCCTTCAGATCCTCTCTTACTTCTCTGATCCATTTACATCCTGTTGTGGTATTTTTTGAGACGAGATTGTGTTGTACTAGTTGTTTCAGAAGTCTCGAGTCCTGCATCCTCATGATATGTCCAAAGAATCCCAGTCTCCTCTTACGCATAGTATCTGTAATGGGTCCTAGCTCTTTGTACACGACTTTGTTAGGTATTAACCGCCACTGTCCATCTTTCTGATATTTTTTGTTGATACAGGTTCTTCCAATCCTCCTTTCAATTTTCTGAAGTCTGTCAGTCTTTGATTGTTTATTCAGGTAAAAGAGTGTTTCTGCTGCATATGTAGCTTCCGGTTTTATAACTGTGTTGTAGTGTTTTATTTTTGTATTTATTGATAGACATTTCTTTTTGTAGATATCCCATGTTAATTTTTGTGCTTTAGCTAATCTATTTGTTCTTACTTGGATTGAGATTTTTTCATTTAAGTTATGTGTTATTACTTCTCCAAGATATTTAAACTATTTTGATTTTATTACCATTTATGGTGACTTCTTTTAGCTGTGTTGGTTTTTGGGGCATAATTTCTGTTTTTTCAAATGATATTTTGAGGCCAATTTTATTTGCAATGTTTTGAAGTTCTGATATCCGGGTTTTTGCTTCTTTTATGTCCACTGCTAGTAATGCTAAATCGTCAGCAAAACCCAGGCAATTTGTTTTGATTTTTCGGCCAATCTTTATAAATCTTTTATAAATAATTTCTTCTCTCTACAATATATATTTATTTTTTCAGCTTCCGCCTCCTTCCATCCTCTTTTCTTCTCATTCAATACCTCCTTATATTCCCTTCTCAATTTACAATATTCCTTCCTTTTCTCTTGCACACCCTCCTTCCTATACTCCGCTAGGGCTCTCATTACAACCTCACGTTTTCTCCTACAGTCTTCATCAAACCATCCATTCATTTTATTATTTTTCCCTCTACCCTTCTCCTCACTTTCTTCCCCACCCTCCATACAGGGAGTTCAATTAATTTTAACACGTTATCCATATCATTCCCTTCTACCGCCCTTTCAATTCCTACCCTTAATATATCTCCCTCCTCTTTCAAATGCCGTCTTAATTTCTCTTTAGTATTATCATCCCATACTTCCATCCTCCATTCCTGTACCTCTCCTTACTTTCCTCCATCTTTCCCTTCTCATCAGCAACCAAAGTTCTCAATTTTATTTTGATAGGCATATGTTCTATCAACCCATATTCTAACACCTCAAAACTTATTATTCTCCTTAACGCTATCTCTGAGCTTATTCCTATGTCCACCACACTCCCTCCATTTGTTGTAATATACGTCAAATCACCCATACTATCCCCCTTCATCCACCCATTTAAAATAAATAAATGTTCTAGAGCACATAACTCTAATAACCTTTCTCCATAACTATTTACAACATTATCCTTACTCTTCCTTTGCAGTACCCCGTCTACTTTTACTTCTTTCCCGTATACCGGTACTCTATTGCTCACTCTCGCATTCCAATCCCCCAATAAAATCATCCCATCTTCTACATACATTCCTTTAATTGTGTTTATTTCTTCAATCAGTTCGTCAAAAAAATGTTTATTTGCATACACTGAATCGCTCGGATGGTTATAAAGCAGTGCCAGACAAATTGCTTCCGCTGCCCCCTTCCCCATTTTTACTCTCAACCACACTACCCCTTCTACCCTAGTCTGTAACGTCTCCACCCATTCAGCTATCTCATTTCTTATTAAAACTACTATGCCCCCTGGGTTTCGGCCCCTCTTCCCTATTTTTTTCCTTTACACGTTAACTACTCTATAACCGTCCCATGTAATTTCAACCCCCTTCCCTAACCACGTCTCTACTAGAGCAATAATCTCAAAATCTTTCACTAAATCCACAATTTCCTTATTCCCTAACTTCCCCATCAACCCCTCAATATTCAGCATCCCTATCACCATATCTAGTTATTTATTTCCTCCCCCTCCCTCCCTATACTTCTGCATTTCACCACTTCCCCCCTTACTTCTCGTGATTCTTCCTTTTGACTCCACCCCATCCCTCTCTTTCTTCTCTCCCCCATCCTTCCCCTTTTCCGTGCCAGAGCCTTTTTTCCCACCCCATAGATCTTTTAAACTTAAGGATCTCGCCTTATTTAATGCCTGCTTTCTCTCCAGGTTTATTTCTGCATTATTCCTATTCGGGGAGGTTGAGTCACTACCCTGACTCCTTTCCCTTCCCGTCACCTCTTCACTACCTGTATCCACTTCACTTCGGTCTAGTGTCCTACTTGTTGATTCACTCCTTCCTGGGCTGTTCTGACTCACCAAGGACTCTGCTGTCTTCGCTACCTGCCCGCTGACACCGCAGTCCCCTCTTCTCTCTTCCTTCTCCGTACTGATGTCGCCCTGCTCTCGATTTCTGCAACTCATTTCCTCCTCACATTTTTCCATCCTCAGCAGTTCCTCCTGTGTCCACGATCGCGACCAATTTCTGCCTGAAGTAACCAGACACCTCCCCACTATCTTGACTCGCAATCCCTGCGCTCTAGCACGCCACATATGCCGCTTATAGACATCCAACCGCATCCTGTCTTCTTTCTCTATATCAGCCTTCAAATAAATGTTCGATCCTTTCAAATTTCCAGCATTCCTCAGAAGTATATCAGCCATCAGGGTTGATATTAATCTTAACTTCACCGGCCTATGTCCCTTATTCCTTCCCACTCTATATATATCATCTATATCAACTTCAGAAAAGTTTATCTTCATTTTGTTCGAAACTATGTCCACCACTTTAAATACTAATTCCACTTTTGATTCTGTTCCTTCCTCAGGTACACCATACACAAACACATTTTTTCTTGCCGATTCGTTCCTCGCTAACCTCACTTCTCTCTTCATTGCTGTTAATTCCTCTTCCAGTACCACCACCTTCTTTTTCAAGCTCCCTACCTCATCTTCTATCTCCGCTAACTTGTCATTTACACCTCCAATTCCTTCTTTTATAAAACTTTTTAAGTCCTTCATCTCCTTCATTTGGGTTGCCTGGTGTTCCTGCATCATTTCCTTAATTTCTTCTCCTTTGCTTGCTTCCTTCACCACTCTCTTGATCTCTTCAAGCTCCTCCCAGCCGAACGGTCCCTGGTTTGGACCCGGATTCTTTTCTATACCTCCTACCACCAGCAGCGTCGCAATAACCGTCGCACACAACATAATCTCCAACAGTCCTTTATAACCACTAATTTCTCTTCCTCTCTCAACTCCACCTTCCTTCCAACACTGCCTTGCACCATGCCATCTTCCAATTCTTAGCCTGTATTGCTGTAGCGTTATTCCCATATTGCGCACCTCAGCTCATTCACACGTCCGCACTTCCCGATGTCTCGCTCGTGACTGACGTCAGGCAATACCGGCAGTGTTTATCAGGAATAGACAACCGGCAGGGAATACTATATATACTTCTTTTTAGTTACTTCGTACGGCAGGGAAGGGGTTCGATCCTAGCTCAGTCTAGAATTCGTCATCTACTGAAATCCATTAAAAGCGAAAATAACTGGGAATATGTTGCATAGCCGGGGCAGAGGATACTGTAAGTGCAGAGCTGATAGATTTTAGTTACTTGTTACGTCAGGCAAGGGATACCATAGAGCCTAGTGCGTTGTCGCCTAAACTACACAGGCTATTTTAATAATAAGCTGTTACCGATTAGAGCTTGAGCTAGTATCAACTTCCTGCGAACTCGGCCTTACAAACTATCCTATTCCAGTAATTTCTATCCTTAATCTCTAGAAATAAATATTAATTATATTATCCAATGTTATTTCATTTCAAACTGAATGTGTATCTTACTTGTCTATGTCAGGACAAGGTCATGAGTATTTTGCTGCGTTGCCGAGTGACTTCCGCTCACGTTTGCAAGCAATAGCAGGATCTCACAGTTTTGCTTTCATTTGCTCTTATCACTTGGCGCAGACTACACGTATACATACAAAAAATTATGATTGCATCTTTTCCCCTCCTTTTTACACGTAAGTATCTTAGATAATTCGTATATCTGTGTAGAGTAAATTAAAACTCGTGTGTAAGTGGTATAAAGTGAGCGTAATAAAATGTAAGGGCTATCTCGCAACATTCTTGTCCGTGTGTTCTGTTTTACGATAAAGGAGTGATGTGTGTGCGTATATCAGTGTTCATTTTTTCTGTGAACAGCATATAAAATAAGGAGTAGGTATTTTTACGTAGAAGCTAACTGCATGCCTGCTCGATAACCCGTGTTGTTCTGTATTAATATTTTGTAAATTTGCAATCACCGAGGGTGTTAGCTGCGCGGTTAGCGCAATATGTGTTTCCGCGGTTTCTGATTTTCGCACTAGGCAAATGATGGATGATGTACCTTAGCTGTATTCGTATTTTGTAATTTTGCGATCACCGAGCGTGTTAGCTGCGTGGTTAGCGCAGTATGTTTCCGCGGTTCCTGTTTTCGCACTAGGCAAATGATAAAAGGTGTACCTTAGCTGTATTCATATTTTGTAAATTTGCGTTTACCGAGCGTGTTAGCTGCGCGACTAGCGCAATATGCGTTTCCGCGGTTTCTCATTTTCACACCAGGCAAATAATAGAAGTTGTATCTTTGCTGTATTCATATTTTGTAATTTGCGTTTACCGAGCGAGTTGGCTACGCGGTTAGAGCAATATGTGTTTCCGCTGTTTCTGATTTTCGTACTAGGCAAATGATGGAAGATGTACCGTAGCTGTATTTATATTTTGTAAATTAGCGTTGATCGAGCGAGTTGGCTACGCGGTTACCGCAATATGTGTTTCCGCGGTTTCTGATTTTCGCACTAGGCAAAATGATAGAGGTTTTACCTTTGCTGTATTCATATTTTTAAATTTGAGTTTACCGAGCGAGTTGGCTACGTGGTTAGCGCAATATGTGTTTCCGCGGTTTCTCATTTTCGCACTAGGCAAATAATAGAAGGTGTATCTTTGCTGTATTCATAATTTGTAAATTTGCGTTTATCGAGCGTGTTAGCTGCGCGGTTAGCGCAATATGTGTTTCCGCGGTTTCTCATTTTGGCACTAGGCAAATGACAGAAATTGTATTTTTGCTGTATTCATATTTTCTAAATTTGCGATTACCAGGCGTACTTTCGCACAAGGCAAGTGATACAAGATGTATCTTAGCTGTATTCATATTTTGTAAATTAGCGTTCACCGAGCTAGTTGATTACGCGGTTAGCGCAATATGTGTTTCCGAGGTTTAAGATTTTCGCACTAGGCAAATGATAGAAGTTGTGTCTTTGCTGTATTCATATTTCCTACGTTTGCGTTTACCGAGTGAATTGGCTACGCGGTTAGCGCAATATGTGTTTCTGCAGTTTCTGATTTTTCGCACTAGGCAAATGATATTCGTCTCGCTGTTAGGAGGAGAAACGCGGCTAAGCCTCGACAGACAGCTCGCTATAAGATGGTAAGTACCCGTTGTATGTGAAAAAAAGAAGCTTGCTATAAGATAGTAGTATGTCGACAAGGGCAGCTTGCTTTATAACTAAGATGGTAGTAGGTTGAGAATGGCAGCTTGCCTATAGTTAGACCCCGTGGCTATGTCCCGCGACGTGGCTAAGTCCCGTCAAGATTAATTTAAATTCCGCGCCATAATGTAGTAGCAATAAGGTTTAGCTCCGTCAAGATAGCAGCACTCAAGTAAGTCATATCAAAACAAGTGCATGTGGTTAAGGATGGTGGCTGTTATCTTGACATATGTTAAAAAGCATGTAGTTTTCTTTTTAAATTGCCCGCCACACCACATGCATAAGGTGGCAGCAGTCAATGTTTAGGTTTGCTAACATAGCAGCACTGAAGTTAGCCATGTTTGAAGTCCATGTCCCACGTGGTTAAAAGATGACAGCTGTCAGATAAAGCACGTGGAATTTCAAATTGTCCGCCACCACACGCATAAGGTGGCAGCTATGAGGTTTTATCTTGTTTAAAGATAGCAGCTGACAGTTGTCAAAAAAGCACGTGGAATTTCAAATTGCCCGCTACCACGTGCATAAGGTACCAGCTATGAGGTTTTAGCCCCGTCAAGATGCCAGCACTGAAGTTAGCGATGCTCTCTCAACAGCACTATCAACAGCCATGTTTAACATCCCGCCTAACGTAGCAGCAGTATGGTAAGATTTTTATTTTCTACTACTAGAGTGTGCACACTTCGCCTATGGATTATGCATGCATCGACTATCGTACTAAACTTTTCCACCAGAACGCGCATCGATGCATCGACTAAACTTTCTTTCCACCAGAGCGTGCATCGATCGTCTGTCAATACGTGTACACATCGACTATCGTACTAAACTTCTTACTTAGGCTAGCCTACCATGCCCACGTGGTTAAAGATGACATCTGTCAAAAAATCACGTGGAATTTCAAATATCGCGCGCCTACGTGCATAAGGTGGCAGCCATGAAGTTCAGTGCCGTAAAGATGGCAGCACTGAGGTTAGCAATGCTCTCTTGTTTAAAGATGGCAGCTTACAGCTGTCAAGAAAGCACGTGGCTTTGTTTGAAAACAAGACCACGTGGCTTTGTTTACAAACAAGAGCACGTGGAATTCAAATTTCGCGCGCTGCTGACTCAGCAGTCACGTGACCCCCTGCGCGGCCTCTGATTGGAGGGCCGGGGAAAGCCCACTGCTTCTCTACTAGTATCTACTCATGTCTCTATTATAATGGGACCTGGATGTGAGAACCTAGTCAGACGTAAATTACTTTGAAGTGGATTTTCTAAACAAAAGGAATCTCTTTACTGTTACGAAATGTGGCACTGCTATTAAAAATATGTAACTAATCTACAATGGACAGTGCATTTTTAGATCATATGTTAACGTACTTGTCAAACATTTCTCATTAGGGAGGTATTTCAGGCACCCACATAGTTTTCAGAAAATATTTCATGAAGCAATAACAGATTTCAAAATTAGTAATGTCATATGCATTGCATTTCCTCGTACTACTTTCAGAACAATCAACAATGGATCATTTCATTTAAAGAATGTTATACCCCAAATTCTTCTAATTTTCATGCAAATATTTGCAATATAATGGAATATGCCAATATGTACCTTTCTAGAAATTGTATTACTTAGGCAGGAATACTTTCGGAGAAACTATGAATAATTGGCGAAACCTTAGCGAAAATCAACGGATGTTGCTATTTGGTAGAAAAATAATCATGGTGTCAAAAGTAAGGAGGACATATCTTGCACTTGCCATATAAGGAAAATCCTTTCAAAAATATACATTTTCTTACCTCAAACGTATATTATTAGTATTAATAATAATAGTAATAATTAATTATTATTAATTAATAATAATATATTTCGCATTATGGAAGTATTTTAGGCACCCACATAGATTAGAAAAGGAATTTCAGAACCCTTCCAGATACAGACAGGTGTCCGACAAGGAGATGGGGTCTCACCAATCTTGTTCGACATGGTGCCAGACAAGATTATCAAGCTGTGGAAGAAACTAGTTACAGGAATACAGCTGGGAAGAACACGTGAAAAAAAAAGTCATCAAATGTCTGGCATTTCCAGATGGCATACCTATACTCAGCAATAATATATATGAGGCAAATGAAGCACTGGAACGCTTGCATGAAATAGCTGCCAAAACAGGTCTACAGATATCTTACGAGAAGACCCAATACATGGAACGACAGAACAACAATGTGTACACCATCCATACTGTATATGGATTCGTAAAAAGAGTATTTTTTAAAAAGTATTTCGGGAAATACATACAAAAGAGGATGAAACAAGGTGTCTAATACAGAACGAAAAGAAAAACTCTAGAAAGCATACAAACACACATGGTCACACTATAATAAGAAAAGCATATCAAGACAGACCAAACATAGGCACTACAAAACAGTCGTATTACCAGAAGCATTGTATGCGTCAGGAACCACCACAATTGGAGCATCAGGTGTCATGGAGACAGCAAAAAATAGAACGTAAAATTCTCAGGAAAATATTAACACAGAGATGGCATATGGATGAAACGACCTACCGAAGAGCTGTACCAGCACACTGACAGACTCACAGACATGACCAGGACGCGCAGACTAACTTTCTATGGGCACATACAGAGAATGGACAACAACAGACTTACAAGGAAAATTTTTGATACAGTAAACCGTTCAAGCAAGAAAACAAATTGGTATCCTGAAATAGAGGAAGACTTATGGCAGGTGGGGATCAACAGGCAAATGATGGGAGACAGAAAAGAATTCAGAAACAAAATGAAAATACAAAATTTATAGTAAATGAGAAGTAGAAGACAGGAACACTGTGGAGAGAACAAAAAGAAAACCAGGAGCACAGGCAAAGGATGAAGAGATTTTGGGAAGAGAAGAGGAAGAAGGGAAAGAAGTGGAAATTATGTCATCATGAGATATTCGAGTTCAAACACTGTCCATAAGGGCAAAAATTATAATTTTATGAATGAATGAATACATATTTTACGTCCCACTAACAGCTTTTACGATATTTAGAGACACGGTGGTGCCGGAATGTTGTCCCACAGGAGTTCTTTTACACGTCTGTAAATCTACCGACACAAGACTGACGTATTCGAGCACCTTCAAATTCCAGTGCACTAAACTGGGACCCGCCACTTGGCCTCTGAGCCACTCAGCTCGGCGTACAGCACTTCAAACGTGGATATGCTTATTAAAACTTGTTCCTGAATACGTATGTGTGGAGCGAGGATAGGAAATACGGAAAGTAGCCATAATAGAAAGAAGATAGAACATTTAAAAAGTAGTATCACAGAATAATACTGAAGTTGAAATGGGTAATGAAGGGATACTGGCTCATGTTGGTAAGAGAAGAACAATTGGAAGAAATTTGACCAGAAGAAAAATACATTTCAAGAACACATCTTGAGACATCCAGGACTTGTTCAGCTATACGTATATACAGTGAGATACAGTGAAAATTGTTACGGGGATACCCGTGGAGCAGAAAGAGGTTAAAGAAGGTGCCGGGGTGAATGGGTCTATCTACAAAGTTGAGTTAAAACTTTAAAAGGTTATATTTCTTTTCCAAAAAGAAACTTAACAACATTTTTCACTGAGTGAACATAACAGTATATCAGGTACAACGCAATCATGAAACAAGACTAGGAAAATCCAAGATTAGTGATTTTTTACAGATTCTGGGCTTCAAGCCCCTAGTTTTACAATTTTACAAATGGAAATGGTATTATTTAGTTATGGGCAGAAATCCCCTAATTCAAGAGCACTTGCTCCCTAAATTACAACATATATAGCCTCCCAAAGGCACATTTTACTGTTACAAAACTTTGAAAAGAGCTTACAGGCTCTCAGTTTCTTCCAGTCTACTCAAGGCAACATCAAAACTTGCAATCTCTGGCTTCTCAAGGCACCACTTACAAATAGAGAATGATTTTATACAGGGGTATCTAGTACTCAACCTACCGGGCCTTTGCGACAAAGAACAGGTTAAATAAACGGCTCGAGCACAAACTGAATGGAGGCGTACATTGCACTCCCAGACGATGAAAAATTAAAACTTTCTGGGCTCTCGGCCGATGAAACAGGGGCTAATCCCAAACTAATTGTGGTGGCACGCATGGAAATAACTGTAATACATTACAACAAAGGTTGCTAAATCGCAGACACCTCAAATCAAGATCAAGGGGAGCTCGAGAGGGTAACTCACTCTCTATCCCCGATTTACAATCAAAGATTTTATGAAGTTTTACACGTACATTAGCCGAAAGAAAAGTTACATTTTAGAAAAGTACGGTTACATAGTTAAAGATTCGGACCTTCCCCTCGGAATAATTTGCGGCTACAGCGAGAAAGATGGAATTATGTGGCCATTACCTTGTAGATGTTCTGCTGACTGAAGAAAGAGACGAGCCCGCCTCCTGCCTAACACCCACACACAGAAAGACGACGATCAATTGGCCAGGAAACGGGAAAGGCCGCAGTTTATAAACCCTCAGGGAAGGTTCGAGATCATTCAAGACTAAACCAGCCACACCCCCTCAATTTAATTGGTGAATCTCAAAGTTACACTCAAAATCGAACAAAAAGCCTGTGATAGGTTGAAAATTAATTACAGAAATTTTTGATTGGCCAGATTCAAAACTGGCGGAAAGAAAAAGGAAGGTTGCCAACCCAAAACTAAATGAACATAGATCACTTATGGAAAACCTAGAAATACAAAACTTCTTTAAGTTATAAGTTCTTTCACTTTGCACCAGAGTGCATGATCATAGATTTTAGTAGTGTCATCTGTAGAAAAATGTCCAAACTTCTTGATGCATAGCAAAATAAAACAAGGAGAAATTCAGTCAGTTTAGGAAACTGCACAATAACAACATTACTTAATATTTCAGTGGAGACAGCTTTTGATTAAATTTCCAAGTTCGTGTAGTTTCAGTTTCACCTTTTGACCGATTTTGATTTTGAATGATTTTGAATGCGCGGCGTTGAGGTGTACCTCCCGGTACAAAAATCATAAACCACTATAACTAATATGTGTTTATGAATAGAAATGTGGACAATAATTTATGTTCGTGTTTTATGTGTGAAATAATAAAGGTATTCCTTGAATGAATTATTAAGTCACCACAGGCTAGTTAGCGTATCCCTGAACTTAGCAAGATATAACAGTTTTTTGTCTTAATTATTTTTCTTAACACAATGAAAAATACAAAAAGCGTATTATTTAAATAATTTACAAGACTAGACCCCCGTTTATTTCACTAATCTTACAGTTACGAAATATGAATCGTACATATCTGTGGATACAATTTATATCGTACGTAAACATTTAACCAAAATGGAAAACCAGCAAAACAAAAGCAAAAAAACAAGGAAAACAACGTATACATCTGTAAGATATTCCAGAAGTCTTACAATTTGTAACATAAAATGAAATAGCTGAAGTAAATCGTAAGTAGGAAAGAAACATTACTTCTGTACCGTACGTGATTTCTCACGTAAGTTGTGCACGCGATATTGAAGCATGAAATTTGTATTCTGTTTTAGATTTATCTTCATATTGATCATTCCTATTTTTAAAAACACTACTCAAACTTATTCATCTACTAATGTCATTCCACGCCATCTCTCCACTGAGAGCTCGGAACATACCACTTTGTCGAACAGTTCAGCTCCTTTCTCCTAAGTCTTCCCAGCCCAAACTTAACAACATTTTCGTAACGCTACCCATTTGTCGGAAATTAGTCAGAACAAACTGAGCTGCACTTTGGATTTTTCCAGTTCTCGAATCAAGTAATCCTGGCGAGGATCCCATACACTGGAACCTTAATCTAATTGCGGTCTTACCAGATACTTATATGCCCTCTCCTTTAAATCATTACTACAAACCCTAAATACCCTCATAATTATGTGAAGAGATCTGTCAACCTTATATACAATTCCGTCTATGTGAAAGGACTTTACCTCTTCGTGAAACTCACAACCTCACATTCTAACCCGTATATCATCATACCATTGCCTGCTGTCCATCTCACAACATTGTCGAGGTCTTTCTGCAGTCGCTCACAATCTTGAAATATTTATTGCCCTATACAATATAACATCATCGGCAGTTCGTTACTCATATTATATATATGCAAGAAAGCATAAAGATCCAGTAATGCTGCCCTGAGGAATGTCCCCATTAATGATTACGGGATCATATAATGCTTCACCTACTCTAATTCTCTGAGTTCTGTTTTATAGAAATATAGCGACCCATTCAGTCACACTTTTGTCTTTTCCAATTGCTCTCATCTTTGCCAGCAGTCTTCCACGATCTGCACTATCAAACGCCTTCGGTAGGCAAATCGCGATACAGTAAATTTTATATCCTGAATCTAAAATTTCTGCTATATCTTGCGGTAATCCTACAAGCTACACTTCACTGGAATAACTTTTCTTAAACCCGAACTGCCTTCTATCACACCAGTTAGTAATTTCGAAAACACGTCTAATGTAATCAGAAAAAAATTATTTCCCAAAGCTTACATGCAACAGATGTCAAACTGACTGGCTTGTAATTTTCGGCTTTATATTAATCACCCTTTCCTTTATACACAGGGGCTGCTATAGCAACTCACACCGGGCGAGTTGGCCGTGCGGTTAGTGGTGCGCTGCTGTGAGCTTGCATCCGGGACGTAGTGGTTTCGAACCCCACTGTCGGCAGCGCTGATGATACTTTTCCGTGGTTTCCCATTTTCATGCCAGGCAAATGTTGGGGCCGCTTCCTTTCCACTCTTAGCCGTTTCCTATCCCATCGTCGCCGTAAGACCTATCTGTGTCGATGCGACGTAAAGCAAATTCTAAAAAAAAGAAAGCAACTGATCAGCCATGTGGTATGGCTCCTTCATGCAGACAGTAATGAAGTAGGCCTACTTCAGATATGGTACTATATCCCAACCCGGATCTATTCTTATCACCGCTCCCTAGTCCATCCCGTTTCCCTCAACGTATCTCCCTATAACCCTTCGAAACAAATCTTCTAGCTTATGCGTACGACTGCACTTCGTTCGTTGACCGGTCGATGTCGAAATGAGCCGAAACCGGTTCATGCAGGACTCTAGTTTGAACCCCACCATCGGTGACTCTGAAGATTGTTTTTCGTGGTTTCTTATCGTCATACTCTGCTAACTGCTGGGGCTGTGCCATAATTAAGGCTGTGGCTACTTCCTTCACAGACCAACTCCTCTGCTGTCCTATTGTCGCGGAAAATCTAAATTTATTATTCCGACGTTAAACCACTAGCAAAACAGGAAATTTGTTGCGGGGCTCCGCCCACTAAGTGGATACGTGAGCCAGCCATACTTCCAAATTTCAACTCCAGAAAGATACTTTCTTGTCAACACTTGGAATATTAAATTAACAGTACTCGCACGAAAACAGATTGATGTGACACAATTTACTATATAATTCATGCGTGCAGCAAGTGCATGGCGGCAAATACCAGAAGCCCCTTCAACTGCCAGAGTTCCCCACCGACAGCTATTTGCGAAACATTGTGTAGGTGAACTCACCACAAGCCTGAAAAAACAAACCAAACCACATGGCACTACAGTCTTGACGGACCTTGTCCTACCAAGCGACCGCTCCTCAGTCCGAAGGCCTGCAGATTACGAGGTGATACATGGTCAGTGCGACGAATCCTCTCGGCCATTATTCTTGATTTTCTATACAGGACTACAAGCCTAAACCTGTTGATTTACAACCGATCAAGCAAAAAATGAATACGAATGTGTAGTTCAAGGCTTCGTGAATTCAAGACATTCAATGGTAAGCGAGTCTCCTATAAAGAATCCTGAATAATTGGTGCGCACAACGGATATATCCGACAAGTAGGATTGCAAAGTTTTCAAAATGAAAATGGGGATTGTAATGGAGAGAATATATGTATGTAGTCACACTCACTTCGACGTATACTGTATTTAAGATTGGTAATGTTGGCCGTACACACAAAATTTTACAACAGTTTGAAAATAGTAAAGCCCAAAAGAAACCTGGTTTCTTACTGCAGCCTACTTTTAATTGGTACGTGAATATATGTTATTAACGGCAAAGAATCCTGGCAGAAATGCTATAATTTCGAGCCAGAACTATAGTACAGTATACACTACCGGTATCTGATCAATAGTATCTGAACCTACTTGAAATTGTTCTCGTAAGTGTTCCTCGGATATACTGCTCTGTAGTCGTCATTAATGTGGGGCCTGTTTTCTTCTTTCTGGCCTTTTCCCAGTTCCCTGGGGCCGGCATGTTGTATGGATTTAACCCATCTTTTATGGCCGGATAACTTTCCTGGCACCAACCCTATGTGGATTTAGGGTGATGAATAACACTATACGATGTATTCGCTATTATGTATGTGGTGGTTTGTGGCGTGATGTATTGTATGTAAATGAAGATGTGTTTTAAGACGAACACAAACGTCCAACCCACGAGGCAGAGGAATCAACGTAATGGATTTAAAATCTCCGGCCCGTCAGGGAATCGGACCCGGGGCCCTATTCAGACAAGGACCTATATTGCAGCTCTAACTCTGTGTAAATTGTGTCTCCAGATGTCCGAACGTCACCGGGCGATTGGCAGACCATATTACCCGCAGTACTGCAGCAAGCATAGCTGATGATATAGCTTGTTGCGGTCTGGGTAGATGTAGCCGTTATTGTTCATCCCGGAGGTGTTCGGTAGAACTGACGTTGGGGCTATGGGCTAGTCAGTCCATTTCTGGAAGCTTATTTTCCAAAAACCACTAATAAACACAACCTGCTTTATGGCAGGGAGCATCATGACGTTGGAACATACAGCGATCACCTCCGTAGTATTCTTCTCCAATAGGCAACACGCAGCTGGTCAAAATGTCCTTATATCCTTCCGTCTTCAACGTGTTCCGTAGTGTCTTCAACATGCTCTGTAGTATTACGAGAGGCCCAAGCCCCTTCACTAATAACACCCGCACTCAGTCACCCGAAATCCGCCAAATTTTACTCTGGGCTATGTGCGGGCTGGCATATACATTTTGACCGGCATTTGTCAGACCCAAAACACTCCCTTCATTTCACCTCAGCGTGATTCATAATCCTAAATCACGCGTCTTCAGTCGTCCACGGAGCAGTGGCGGCGCTCCTTATATTTACCGAATGCAGCGCTTAGCGTTCACCGGCAAACTATGCAGTTTAGGGACGGTGTCTGAGCCTTGAACCCCAGTCCTCATGTCTCTCGGTGCACATTCATGGTGCTAGCTGCACAATTAGTGGCACTGACAAATTCACGGCGGATGGCATCACACCATGTCATCCGATTTTCTCGTACCACCCTCAATGCACGGCGGTCCCGGTCGGCCTACAAATGTGGCTTACCCGGCCGTGGTTTTGTTGCGGGTGCGCCTTCTTGTTTTTTAACAATCATGTCTCGACAGTCGACTTGGGCTACTTGAGAAGAGCAAAAATGAACCTGACTGATTGCTTATTGATATGGCAACCAATAACCAATCCACGTTTGTAGTAATTAAGCTATTAAGCTCCCTTGCTCCAACCATTCTACAGGTATCTCGTAACAGCGAACAACATCTAGCCTCAGTCACCTATTTTTTTTAGCGAAATCTAGGCTGCAGTTTACGTGGACAGAGGGGTGTACGGATACTATTGAGCAGATAGTGTACAGGCTCTGTCTTATATACTCGGACCCTACTTGTTGTAATCTCTTAGTACGGTTCCCTCTTTTCTCTTTAATACAAAATGTAAACTCGTTGTGTTTGCTTTGTGGTATGGTATGTTAAAAAATAATTTTGCCCCCAACCCACCCCCACCTCCTTTCGAGACTCCTGGATCCGCCTCTTGGGGGAGGGGGAAATCATGCCCCTAATTCCTATCCAGGGTAACATGACTGGTGTGGTGTACGTGGACAACATCCTTCAACCTGCTGCCACTGTGGGCGAAGGCTGCTCGTGCTTCCATGAAGGCTCTGAAAGTTAGGTTACTCTAAATTGCCTTTTGATATACAGAATATACAGTACCTTTTATAATCAAAATTCATATTATTACTAGTTTATTGTATTTGGGATTGTCTTCCTCACTTCATTTTAATTTATCCTTTACGAAGTGGCTGTTGACGCGGCCTGTCCTGTCGGCGGTTCACTGTTTACTACCACACTTCTCTGTTTGTCAAATACGTATTCCACCTTCCACAATTACCTAATTTTCTCATTGGTTTACCCTTACTGCGTCATATTTTCCACGTCTGCGGCAACTTCATTCGCTATTCTTACCGGATGATGTCGTGTATCCATCAGCGGCTCTTTTTCTTCACCTTCTGTTTTCTTACTGGCCATACTGTTTAATATTAGTTATGTTCTTTTCGATGATTATTTAACACTTTCTACATATATTCTATTAAGTCTTATGTTTAATATTTTGAATTTAATATGTTTATTCTTACTTCAGTTAGGTAATTCTGGTTTCTGTCTCTTCTGCTTTTTTGTATGTACTTCGCTTTGCCCTCTCCGAAACAAAAAGGCTGGTTTCCTGCCTGGTACCTCAGCCGGCAGCATGTAACACACAGCATTACAATTTGGTTGCCAGCACTGCACACCGGCTTAGGTATCTTGCCTTCTGTGTTCTATATTACGACTCAAGGACATGTTCCTTAGGAACTTTGACAAGTTCCTGTCTCGAACTGGTATTCTGTTTGAAGACTGTTCAGGGCCTGGCCACGAAACGGACAATTGGTTTGATATTTATTCATTATTCATACTTTTGAGAAGTCTTTTTGAATGGAAAAGAAGAGTCCTGCTGGCATTTGGAGCATCTAACCTTAATGGTTTTTGCAATTCTTCTCCCCTTCATGTTTTGGAGAATTTTTATATTTGATTGATAGAGTTTTATACATTGTGATAGAACATACATCACACCCTCGCACTGTATTCAGATGTAAGAGATATTATTGTCAGTATTCGTATTACTATTATTATTCTTTCTTTCTTCGTTTCGGCACATTAGGGACCACGTCAGTTCAACTGTCTCCTTTACCGAAGTTTAACTGCCACCCAATGCTCCTACTTTCGTCTTCGGTGTTGTTCTTTTCTCTCTTGCGTCCACGTCTTCCCTGTCTTCAGCTTCGGCTTTTCCTGGAAACCTTTGTGCGCACGTAGCTTTTCCTTAAGCGGAACACACTCCTGGATATCTTTAGGAGAAATTTCCATTTCTCGTAGATCATTCTGAACTTCTGTGAACCATGCCCCTTTGGTATTCTTATCTTGAAAGTATCCGTTTAGATATCCTGCCTGGGCTCATTCGAGTCACATGGCTATAAAATGCAATCCTTCTTTTTTCGAATCGTGTCACTCATCTTCTCCACGTGCTTGTATAATTCGTGGTTGTGACGCCTTCTGTACTCGCTGTTTTCTTTCATGGGACCCAGGATTTTTCTCAAAATTTTCCTTTCTTTAGCCTCTAGTTTTTCCATTAGACCTTTCTTGTTCATTGTAAGAGTCTCTGCCGCATACAGAGTCTCTGGTCGAATAACAGTGCAGTAATGTCTAATTTTGGCGTTTAAGGATATCGATCTCTTATTGTAGATGTCTTTGGTTAGTTGGTAGGCCATTTCCATTTTGTTAATGCGTGACACGAAATCTTCTTTCTCTGATAGGTTAGGCTCTATCAATTCACAGAGGTATTAAAATTTTCTGCCTGCTTAATTTTTCCTGGTCCGAACTCCAGTTCCCTTGGCGCTGATTTTATGTTTGTCACGAAGTGCGTCTTCTCAAAGGGGATTTGAAGCCCAGCCTTCAATGCTTGAGTCTTCAGTTGGTTAAGCTGTTCTTCTGCCGTATCAATGGAGTCTCAAAAGGTCACTAGATAATCTGCAATGGCTAGACAGTCGATTGTAAGATTCATATACTTGTAGCCTAGTCTTACACCATTTTCTACCCCTGAACTTTTCATTTCTTTCCGCCATTCTCGGATGACTTTTTCTAAAACACAGTTGAAGAGAGGAGGTGATAGCCCATCTCCTTGCATTACTCTTGTCCGGATTTCAAAGGCATCAGACATCTCTCCTCTCACTTTGGAGGTGGTGTTAGTCAGGGTTTGCAGGATAATTGCTTTTCTCTTGTTATCTAAGTCAAACTCTTTGAGGATTTGTAATAGGGTGGTTCGATCAACTGAGTCGGACGATTTCCTAAAATCAACAAAGGTCACCATGAATTCTCTGTTCCTGAGTTTCATATATGAAAGGATGGACTTCAGATTCATAATCTGCTCAGCGCATGATCGTCCCTTTCTGAAACCTCCTTGGTATTCCTCCAGTTGTGGATCGATTTGTTGTTCCGTCCTATTCTGTAGAGTTTTTGAGAGGATCTTGTAAGTTATTGGTAGAAGAGATATGAAATGGTACTTGTTCACATCTGTTATCTGTCCTTTCTTATGTAGTGGATGAATTACGGCAGATCAGTCTAACCTAAGTAAGCATCGCGTACGGACGTGCTGGGTCGAGTATGCCGGTAGAGCGGGAGTGGAGTGTGAGCGGTGAGTGCAAGAGGGAAGCCGAGAGTGACGAGAAAAATTATTGGTGTGGAACAATATCGGGTAGTCATCGGAAGACGGCAGGGGAGAAGGAAGAATGAAAAAGACAAAAGAGAAGGAGGTAAAGTGGAAACGGGAATGAAGGTTGAGATGATGTTGGTGGCAACGATGATTATGGTACTGCTAGTTATAGTAGGTGTGGAAGTAAACCCCGGCCCGATTTTCAGTGGCAACATGAGCTGGGAAGATGTGGATGTCATAAGGAGGGTGGTAAAGGAGGTCGTGGAAGAAGTTTTCCCGTTTGAATATATTAAAATATGATACAGTAACAAGTGAAGGAGTTCAAAAATATGAGGAAATGGATCCAGGGAAAAACAGACGAAACAATGACAAAAAGTGGGGAGCAGCGAGAGGGAAATTGTGTTACTCAGAGAGAAAATAAGGAATATGGAAGATGGGGTGTTGAAGCTGAAGATAGAAATAGAAGACAGTAGTCAGGAACGCAGGAAGAATTGCTTATTTATATATGGAGTGTCGGAAGAAAAGGGAGAGGACAAAGTGGGGACAATTTATAAAGTCGTGGAAGTCATCCAAAACAGAATTAAAATTAACTTCAGCGAAGTTTATATAGGTGATGTGGAAAGGATGGGTAAAGCACATGGTAACAGGCCGATAAAAGTGAAGTTGTTATCCACTTTGATGGCTGAAATTGTAATAAGAAACGCGGGTAATCTACAGAGTAAAAAATTTGGATTGAGAGAGACTTGGGAAGAGAAGGGAATAAGAATCTAAATATCCTAAAGAAACATTTAGTGAGGGCCAGACTGCAAGGATTAAGAGCACACATTAGGGGTCAGCAATAAGTGGTAACCAATGGTTGTCGGGTCAGATTCTGGTCAGTGACGAAATTAGGGTATTAGAAGAGAGCCTGAAGCAAGAAGTGATGGGGAAGAGAGTGGACGAAGGGCAAGTTATAGAAAGCATTGCCGGAGAAGATGGGCGTGGTGATAAGGAAAGAACAAAGGGAACCAGTGGGTTGAGTGAGGAAAGGCAGGGAGGTGAACATAGTGAAGGAGTGGTCGTGCATAGTGAAAAGGAAAGAGCCGTGGACAACAGGGAGAGAATGGAAATGCTTAGGAAAGCAACCATGGACATAGCCAGGGAAGAGGAAAGGCAGAGAGGTGAACACAGTGAAGGAATATACGTGCTTAGGGGAAAGGTAAGGACAGTGGAGAACAGGGAGGGATTAGAAATGTTTAGGGAAGCAGCCAGGGTCGTAGCCAAGGAAGTAAGAAAAGAGACTGATTTGAAAGACTGTGTACGATTCGTGCAGAGTAATTGCGAAATACGTAATAATTGTGCAAAAAGGACATAAATAAACGTTCTGTACTTTTCGAAGGTGCTATAAAAATGATTAGCAATATTGCACTATCTTGTATGGGAATTGTCGAATTGTGAGAAGAGGAATATATTCCAACCCGTGTCCCACTCTCATGCGGGCCATAGCCGCTTTCTTCTCGATCCTGGCAGGAATCAATCCCAAATGCACTTACTATTGCAGGTAATTCAACCACTCATATGGATTTTACAGAAGCTCTGCTTTGTTTCTGTAGAACTTCGTTGTTTATTTGTTGAACCACACGCGCATTTTGTCAACGGATGACTGATGCACCATAGAGCGAAGATTTTTCTCCAACTTGCTTTACGTCGCACCGACACCGCTAGGTCTTATACCGACGATTGGATAGGAAAGGCCTAGGGGTGGGAAGTAATGGGCCGTGTCCTTAATTAAGGTACAGGCCCAGCATTTTCCTGGTGTGAAGATGGGAAACCACGGAAAACCATCTTCAGGTCTGCCGGCAGTGGGGCTCGAATCCACTCTCTCCGGGATACAAGCTCACAGCTGCGCGTCTCTAACCGCACGGTCAACTCGACCGGTATAGCGAAGATTGGTGGGGTGTTCGGCGTATGCCAGTGGATATTGTTTGTTAAAGCTTCCTTGTTCCAGTGTGTACTTCCCAACACAAAAATAAAAGGCTGAAAATTCAAGTTCCCGAGTACAAACAGGACGAAAATAAAGCAAAACGTTATCATATAGATTTGAAGCGTATACGCCAACAAGCGTCTATATTACTTTTGTTGTTGTTTGAAGTTATTTTCGGAACAAAGGTCCATGAAGGGTCCTAGATCCGTATTTGCATATTGCAACTGATGGCATTAGTATTCCAAAAGTCTGAAAAATCTTGAAGCAAAAGTCTGTGTTTCATTAATTTCCTGCGCGAGCTACAGCAGCAATGTTACAAATTTAAAATGGGTGTTCATTATTACTCGAGTCAAGTGTTCTGATGTTTCCACCTGTCAATTAGTTAAGTTTATTTAATTTCTCTTCAACAAAATGGGCATGCAATCAGATGAGAGTGTTGATCGAAGTGTTAATTTGTCGCCAAGTTTTTCACTTGTTTATTACGAAATTAACCTTTTACAATAAACATGTAAAATGTATACAATAATACCGATGAGATACATTGTCTAAAGTTCATCGTCCCGGTTCCTTATGATAACAAAAATATGACAAGAAGTGATCACTTTTTAACTTAATTTTTATTATTGCCAGTTCGTTAAGCAGCCCGTGTCACATTAGCACATTATACTGATAGGATAATTACAATATTCAAATACTGTTACGCTATGAATTAAAACTGGTATAAGGATGAACCAAACCCTGTTGATATCTTCTTATTACACTTATATTTCCATCTTTCCATCCGCATGTGTTGCTGAAATGTTCTTATGTTCAACTGTCTTGGTTTCCGTCGGTGTTCCATAATGAAGTGAATGGTTGCTGAAGTTAGCCAGAGAACTGCGTTGTCGACCGTGGTCGGGATGAATGCATATCCTATATTGATGAGTCGATATTCTAAGATGGGATTTGGAGTCATTTTAAGTATTTTTTGCATATTTTTGCGAACGACGACGCCGATATGTCCACAGTTACTTAACATATATCGGGGAAGTTGGCCGTGCGTTTAGGAGCTCGCAGCTGTGAGCTCGCATTCGGGAGATAGTGGGTTCGAACCCCACTGTTGGCAGCCCAGAAGATGGTTTTCCGTGGTTTCCCATTTTCACACCAGGCCAATGCTGGGGCTGTACCTTAATTAAGGCCACAGCCGCTTCCTTACCATTCCTAGGCCTTTCCTATCCCATCGTCGCCGCAAGACCTATCTGTGTCGTTGCGACGTAAAGCAAATAAGAAAAGAGACTTAACACGATGTATTAAGTTATCTCTTTGTTGACATTGTTCACATTTATTGGAGTCAGATCGTCCATGGCGGAATAACTTATCCTTTGTTGGTATAGTTTCATTGATTGTTAGATATAGGGTTGCTTTCCAATGAAGAGGAACCCATTTATTAGCAATATTAATCCATATCAGTTTCCATTGTCGCTAAGGATACATTGCCTGTAGTGTAGGTGGCTTAGTATTCCGGTTCATTGTATGGGTATATATGAGTTTTGTTCTTATAACTGAAGTTGGGTCTATTGAAGTTCGTTGAAGGTTATCTATAAAGCTCAAAATTCGTTTGAAATGCAGTGGCAAATTACGATGGGAAGTGGGAAAGGCCACACTTCGGATAACATTATTCAGAACCGCTTTAGCATAATCACCATCTGGTCGGCGCTCATAATTAGTAATATTTCACGCGGCCAGTGCAGTGCATTTAACTTCTACAGAAACTAGTCCTAACCCTCCACACTCCATGCTTTGGTACCATTGTGTTCTGGCGATTTTATACTGTTGTCCTCTCCAAAGGCAGTATCCTATAGCTAGGTCGATTTTCTTAATTATTATGGGCGGTGAAGGTAAAATCTACGCTACGTACCACAGTTTACTGAGTGCAAATGTGTTAACTGTCCAGACCTTTTGGCATATATTGAGGATTGTAAGGTGTTAAGCAAATAGGACAGCGCGAACTGTATTGAGCAAATTTCCCCAGTTGTCATCAATCATTTTAATCAAATTCGCAGAAAATGCTATTCCAAGAATTGTATGTGTTTCGGCAGAGGGAATCCATTGATCTTGTGTAGGCCAGGGCCCGAATGGTAGTGCTGCAGATACGTGTGGAATAATTTTTTGCTCCAGAATGATGTTGATAGTCGTCTATGACCAGTCTTAAGTCGTCTAGCTGTTTGGGTTGTGTCAATATAATAGTGATGTCGTCCGCATAGACGTGCGCTTGTAAGGACGTTGAACCCAGATGTATTCCTGGAAACTTCAAAGTTAATTATCTAATGAATGGTTCCACACAGATGGCGAAGAGGACTGTGGAGAGTGGACAGCCTTGTCCAATTGATTTGTGAAGTGGATTGTTTTGAAGAGGAAGCCATTAATTTGTAGTCTGGATGTTGCATTGCTGTATAAGTTCCGTAGTGTTGTGATTATCCCGTCTGGGAAAGCAAATCTTCTTAGAACAGACCATAGATAAGAATATTTAACGCCGTGAAAGGCTTGTTGAATGTCTATGCTGACCAGTGCAGCAGATCTGTTGGGTTGAGATGACATGTGCAGCACGAAATTACGTAGATTTGAGAGGCCATGCATGATATTGGAGTTATTCAACACGTTATGCTGCACGAAACCTTATTAGGTCAGGTGATTCGTAAGCGTTTGGCAAGAATTTTTGCAAACAGCTTATAATCAGTATTAGTTAGAGTTAATGGACGGTAATCCGACAAGGATTTGGGTGACTTAATCTTAGGTACTAACACCATTATTCCTTCAGAGAAACTGTTGATCTGTTATTCATTTGTGAATATTTCTTGGAAAAGTAATACTAAGTCGTCCTTTATGTATTGCCAATAAGATTTGTAAAATTCGTAAGAAAGACCATCAGGGCCGGGTGATTTTTTTACAACATGCGTCGTTGATAGCTTGTAACAGTTCCTCTTGTTGTATGTTGCTCTCTAGTCGCTGGATTTCATCTATAGAAAGTTGTTTCTGGATAGGTTGTAAAAAGGTTTGGGCTGGTGTGCTTTGTTGTATGGAGTCCAGAGCAATAGCAAGTTCAAAATGATCAGTTGCCACTTGAATAATATTGCCAATTCCTGTAGTGAAACCCCTGTGGTTTGTAGTTTCGAGATTACTTTATCCTACTTCTACCCTTCTCTTTGGCGATGTGGTATCACGACGTATTTTCGTCTTCTTCTCTAAGGAAGGAATGCATGTGCGTGCCTGTACACCCTATATACCTTGTTCTTTCATCTGACAGCGTATACGCTTAATTTCTGTTAATTTATGCCTACGTCATGTCCATGCTGTTGCGCACGACTGTAGTCATGTAAGACTTGTTCGTAGAATTGCCGAGTGTGCTTTCGTTCCAGAGCTTTATGAAAAGACAAATTTCGGAAGAAAGGCCGTATGCCAGATTTAGCCGCATGAATCCACCAGAGGAGTTGTGAGGACTAATTCCGTTTCCTGTCGCCTATTCGTTCCCACATCGTGTAAAATTCTTCTGTAGAATCTGGAGTCTTTAGACGTTTATTGTTCAACTTCCAATATCCTCTTCCAAGCGTGCCAACACGTAATTAAAAGAGTATTGAATGATGGTCAGAGAAAGGGACTGGGATGACGGATATTCTGTGTTTAATAGTGGACATTGAGTAAGAGAGATGAACTCTGTCAAGTCTGGATGCTGAATTGTGGCTAAAAAGTGAATTCAACGTAATTCTAGTGTTTAAATATTGGATCGGGTTCGATCCTTGGGGTGGAGTACGCAGTTGAAATTACCTGCAGGTATAATATTCGTTCCCCGTGTGAGATGAATGTGGTGGTCTTCCAAAAACTTTTCTCGTTCTAGTCTGTTTTGCGCTCCTGATGGACTGTATATGAGTACAAGGTGTTCATGGCGAGCGGAGAGCACGCTGACCGTCTGGATGTGCAACGAAGTCTTGAAAGTCAAGACCAGGTCTATACAAAATAGCTGTTCCTCGAGTATCCTCTCCTAAATTAACATAGTAGTCGAATGGGCTTAACATATCTAAATTGTAGGTACACACTTCTTGGAGAAATAAAATATCAATGTCATTGTCTCTAAGATAATTCTTAATGAGTGACCACTTCATTACGCTCAAAATGCCATTGATGTTTGCTGTAGCAAAAGTACTCAAAATTATCTGAGGAAAGTAGGCGTCACTTGTGCTCTGTACACGATTAACGTCAAGATGAAATGGTAAATCGGTCGTGGTGGTGTGCTGGTGATTCAACACAACGGCCAGGAGGCTGAAAAGCGTGAACAACTGGCAGATCCAAAACATAGTGAGACCTTGTGGAATTGAAATGAAATTATCCTTAAAATTGGCAACTGTTTAATGTATCCAATTCTTCACGTACTGGTCCTCTCTTTATGCTGAGATCCTTGCGTGTCCTTGGTCGTATTATTTTTGGTGGAACTAGATTTATTTCGATTCGCTGAAAGTGTGTTTCCCTTGTATGACCGTGGGTCTTTGGGACTAACTTGTTGCGATTGGCATTTACGAGTTTTGGTCGTTATAGAGCTATCGGAATCTTCTGATAGATCAGCTGGTGTGTCGACCGGGGGGGTGTTAACTTCCTCCGCAAATTTAATTTTCTTGTGTGTGACGTGCTCTTTACTGAATTGGGCAGTATTTTCAATATTCAAAGGACCTTATTGTATTGTGGAATGATAAGCTTTCATATGTTGGTCTGTAGTTTGTTGTGGTACGTGGCTTCAAGCGGGCTCTAGTGTGGTGAGCGTGTGCATTTCATCTGATGACACATTAACAGGGCTAGCTATTCCGCTCTCAGGTGCGAGTTGTTCCCCATCAAGTACAGTGATTACTAGGGATGGGCGCGACTCAAGCCTGGAATCGAGAGCGTCGACTCCATCGACTCCGAACACCGGTCTCGGTTCGCATGAAGCCTCTCGACTCCAAGTTAACTTGATGCGCATTGCGGGGCCGCATGGTCGCTTCGCATGAAGCCTCACGACTCCAGGCGAAGTTGACTCTCATTGCGGGGCCACTTGCGTGTCGAGACGCGGAAAATAACATGAAATATCATACATGTTGCTGCTCATTTGCCCATTGGGTTTTTTTGAGAGTATTGTAAAGTACGATATCGTTAACGAAGACGACGAGCGTAATGGTGTAGCTGAAATAAAATTAAACGTGTCATGTCAGAAAATATCGCCATAGCAGACCACGGACATTTAATTTCACGTCTTTACTTGTCGTGATCAGGAAATTGATAAACAGATATCGATGGTAAATCATTATGAATTGCACATGAACGGTGAAAACAAATCTAATATGGGTAAATCCTCTAACATAATTCGAACATAGATTACTCCACTAAAAGCCTCCGTGGCTAAGGCGGCAGCACGTTGGCCTCTCACCGCTGGATTCCGTGGTTCAAATCCCGGTCACTCCACGTCAGATTTGTTTTTCTCCGTGTACTCCGATTTTTCCTGTCATCTTCCATTCTAGCAACACTCTCCAACATCAATTCATTTTATCTGTCAGTCATTCATCATTGCCCCAGAGGAGTGCGACAGGCCTCGGCAACCGGTACAATTCATTCATTCCATTCCTGACCCGGTCACTGACTGGAAAACAGGTTGTAGGTTATGATTATAATTCAAGGACCACGTTAAGTCTTGTTGATTGTTATTATTATTATTATTATTATTATTATTATTATTATTATTATCGTTGTTGTTGTTGTTGTTGTTGTTAGTAGTAGTAGTAGTATACACAAAAGCCCCTTTTTCCGACAGCCCTGGTAAGCCTTGGCCTACCAAGTGACCTCTGCCCAGCTCGAAGGCCAGTAGATTACGAGGTAACGTGTGTTCAGCACGACGAATCCTCTCGACCGTTATTCTTGGCTTTCTAGACCCGGTCCCTGCCTCAACGTGATCACGAAACCTGAGATACAGGTAAAAATCCCTGACCTGGCCGGAATCGATCCCGGGGCCTCCCTAGACTGCGGAGGCGGCTATTATGACGCACAATGTTTGGTAAAATATTTGTTGTAAAATCATACTCTAAGCACTCGCTTCTTTTTTTCTGTATTATGCCCCAGGCCAGAGGTGTTAATCATTTACAATTTAAAGACCTAACCCGGCGGAGAATCGAACCCGGCACCGCCGGTTGACAGGCACAAGCGTTGCCCCCTACACCGGGGAGCTGAACTGGTTGAAGTCAATATTGGCGATTATGTAAAAGTATACTGTCTGATTATTCTTATCACTACAATTATCGTCATCATTATCACCATCGTCGCCAAAATAGACCTACAACATTAACACCAACGATGATAAAATCCCGAAACAATATTTAATGTTTGCTGGCTAATAATCATCTTGTATTCATCGTATCACGAGTTACCAAGGGAGGAACGTGGAACTATAATTCTAAGCAGTTCCGACAATAGTTGAAAGATGGCGTTACTGCATCAGTGGAATCGACACTGGAGTCGAGAGTGTCGGTTCCAGAAAGACCAACTACAATTACATCAGACCGTAATCCAGAATAAACATGGCGGACATCGGTGTGCGATATGAGAGGTTCAGGGAAAGTTTTGCATGTTTATTTCGAGTCACCTAAAGAAAATATCACAAGTCGAACGTCATGAAATGCAACTCACTAACTCAAAATATGAGTAATTAAAGACAAAAAGTAGCGTTAATAGCGTATTGTAAGTCTAAATGAAATTTCAGAGGGGAAAATAACGAAGGGAGCATTATTGTATCAACGTCAGGTTGAAACAGACACAGAGTATAAAATCATTTCACATATGAATCTCCGGTCAGCATATACGATATATAGATATCAACAAAGTACATTATCAACCTTACATGTAACACCACCATTAATCACAGCCCATTATGTAAAACACGCAAACAAATTTCTCCAATAAAATTTCAACCCTCCAAAATCCACCTGTATTGTTGAGTAGGTACAAGCGATATTTGTATGATACACATGACCATCTAAAGCCCTCGTCAGCTTAAAACTCACCAGAATTGATGGTATAATTGTATTTTATACATAAAAAACCATAATCCTCATGTTCACTCCACGCGAAATGGGGTTAGGTTTAGTTTTCGCATGTTCATTGTAAAACGTTGAAAATTGATTACATCATTCTTGCACCACGGTTTAAGAATAACTTAGTCTCTAAATCATAAAATTTAGTCATGATTTCTGGGACTGATTTAATGTTCTTTGTAGTAAGGTACGTTGGCTGATAAGGCAAATGCTAGGATAGGCATCATTAGTTTAAACTTCGGAAGTTTGCGCGGCACTCGAATTAGATCACCACCTTCTATGGGTATATAATGTCTTCCCTGACAGTACATTTGATTTCAAAAATGATTAATCCACACAACATTATTAGTCCTATGATTCGGTTCGAAGTTTTCCTTACGAATGCTCTTAACCCAATGTTGTCTTAATACTGGATCTTTTGGAAATGGGAACATTGAAGCTCTTACTCATCCAGGCACACAGCACATTAAACTATAAACATATTGCATAGGTAACTAAAAATGAAGAAAAAACTTTCAGAGAAGAACACGAGAATCAACATTAACGTTATCATCACTGATATTGTTGGAATAAATAAGCTCTTTGAGAACAAACAGCTTCTTACGGCACTGAAAGATGATCTGTAACCTTCTTAAGACTATAAATAAATATAATGTACGATTAAATATTTTCAAATTTCCGTAAATATTTGGTAACAACATGGCTTACACAAATCAAAACAAACGCATGCTAGCACTCCAGCTGCCGCCATTATGAACAGTTTCGATAGGTCGGTTAAGGTCTGAGATATTGTAGTTGGTCTTGGTTCCAGAGGTAGCAGTCTCGACTCTTCGCGACTCCGTTCGCAGCCCATCCCTAGTGATTACTACAGGTTGCGGTTGTGAGTCCAGTGTGGCAAGGTCATCTGTGTTAGACTTGTTTACGAGTGGAGGAAATGTTCCATTCGTCAACTGTAAGTCAGACTGGAGAGTGGTTGCTATTGTGGGTACATAGGGACGGGATAGTGTGGCAAGTGATGTTGGCTATCTCAAAACATTGCCCGCACGGCAGAGACAGTCAATGGCACAGGTGATCCGGGGCGTTGTATATAGCACAGGCTTTTTCTTGTCCCTCGGGGGCCTTCGTCGTCTGTCTCTACAGTGGACTGTCTTCTCCATTACCCATACCAAACTATTTTTGATTCGGCCGGGTGACGCAGCAACTCTAACATCGCACCCAGCCGACTCAACAAAGCATATTGGCCAGACACCAAGTTGGAAGTCAGCCTTCCCGCCATGTATTATACCTGTATAGTCCGTGATGTTGACCTTGCGATCTCCGACGAGGCCATCCAGACCGATTTGCTCATCCTCGGCTTTCATAATGCCGCACTACTCTACGACGGCCACGCAGCATCACCGGATGTACTTCTGTATATCGACTCTGCAGATGCCTACTTCAACATTCACGATAATGGTGTGTTCATCACCTTCACGGTGTGGAATCTACTCCTTCCAACGTCTTCGCGCAGCTCATGGACAACGCGCCTGTTACAGCCGCTTCGCCCATCGCAACCCCTCCATCCCCGTCACCACCAGTACACGCGTCCTCTAGTTACACCACCCCCGTTACTACCATTACTACTACCACCACCACCACTACTACCTCTGCGCACACCTCACTCAACACTCCTATTACCACCACAACGATGTCCCATCTTTTCCCCCTTATGATGTCTTCTCTCTCCATCCCTCCCACCCGTGATATATCACGTCCCCAGAGCACATCTCTTCAGCCACCTGCCGAGGGAACTATTACTCCTGATACTCCTGGAAGTATGTTACGTCCACCATCGACGCCGCCGCCTTCGGACCGTAATATCCTGTATAGCTGCGTCGTTCGCGGTGTGAAACCAAGTATACCAGCTGACGTCATCGCCCAGGAACTCCGCCAGTCGGGACTGCCCGTGCGAAGAGCGTTTCGCATCCACAACGTCGACGGTCCGACCTTCTTAGTCAGACTCCATCTTCCAACTTCCGAAGACACTCAACGCCTCATCGACAACGGGATAAACCTCTATGGCCGCCACCATCGAGTTGAACCATCTCGCTCGCCAACCCAAACCTCGCCACGACGTACCACACCTCGTCGCCGTCCCCGGTCTGCCCCTCCTCCTCACATACCGAGTCCACATCTCCGACCTTATCCACCCCCCACCCCGTTACTTTTCGCCACCATCGCCGACCTCTCACCTCCTTAGCCTCCTACTCACTTCTCTTGTTAACTTCTCTTCCTTGCACCTCATCTTGTCCCTTGCAACCTTGGTTAAACCTTCCCTCCTTGGCTTCTCGCCTATACAAGTATTTGTAAATCTGTCCACAAAGCACTAAATAACCTACATATCCGTTATTCTCATCTCCTTAACTTCTTCATAACGCACTACCCATCTTCCTCATTTCTCACACCTCCCAGTTCTCTTCGCATCTCCCGGCCCGAGCGAGAGCGTCTTTCTCTAAAGGCCCGCCCCACCCCCCCTTCAGGGTGGGGAATGAAAACGTGATAACGTAACGTAACGTTGTCCCTCATATGACTTGTCCCCTGAACCCCTCTATGGTTACTAAGGATGGACTCTGCTGCTTTAACTGAATTTTTATTTGTCGAATACCATTGAGAACTGGTAGACTGTAGAACTGGGACCTTGATTCACAAACATGTCTTTAACATTACCGTATTTCGTGAAATAATTTCTGATTTATTCATTGGGCAATTCGGGGGGGGGGGGGGAATATTAAACAGACGAACTCTAGTCGCCTCAATTCCAGCTGCTTCAATAATTGCCTGTACTGTCTCCCCACTAAATGTTGGAGTGTGCAACCTGTTTCAAATTTATGTAATATTCTCTCCATAATGGTTGATGAAATTACCTTGGTATATACTGCATTAGCCGGGGCATCCAGTTGAGAGCTGCTAGCTGGTCGATGTTTACTTGTAGTGTTTCAGAAACCCAGGTGTGTATTTCCGCTGCTGTTGGCCTTGTATAACTTCGCTGGAAACTGCATTTCAGAGTGTTTATCCGAACGCTGTGCATGGTTTCTTCTAAACTTAACATTTAACTAAATCAAAACACTAATATCTCAGAGAATATTAGCACGACTCGGTGGAAAGTGTACACTGCTGTGTTCTTGCTTAACGTAAACAACACTGAGACGTCTAACGCGCTCCGCTCTCTGCGGACCACTGGGCCAAGTGATGTACAGTACATAGATTGACGAAAAATAGGTACAGTAAAATGAAAAGTAACGCAAATGGCGTGTGTGTGAGAACATTCCACAACTCGCTAATTCCATTTTAGTATTAGCCGGCTGTGTCACCAAGAAATAACTGGCGAGAAATTTTGAAGTTTTGACTTGATCTGACAATTACGAAGCAGAAGGACGAGGGTCTGCAAGATGTACTGAAATGCCGGTACCTGGAGCACCGAAGTCTCTATTTAAACCTAAATAACTTATTCAGTGCAAAGACATCAGTGTTCATTCTAGATTTCTATTGAAATTAAGTGGCGTACGGCTTTCAGTGCCGGGAGAGCCCGAGGACAAGATCGGCTCGCCAGGTGCAGGTCTTTTGATTTGACGTTGGTAGGTGACCTGCGCGTTGGGATAAGGATGAAATGATGATGAAGACGACACATACACCCAGCTTCCATGCCAGCGAAATTAACCATTGATGGTTAAAATTCCCGACTCTACTAGGAATCGAACCCGGGACCACTGTGACCGAATACTGCATGAACATAAATTTCACCCATACCATCCAGAGCTACACCAAGAGCTCCATGGGTGGGGTTTCGAAGTTAGAATGGAGTTATGTCGGTGGCTATTAAGCAGGCTGGACAATGATGCAGCATTCGTATCGCATATCTTGTTCTCGGACGAATCGCGCTTCCACAATAATACGAACGCCAATTGCCACAACATGCACTATTAAAGTCCGGACAATCCTCACTGGGTGCGACAGGCGGCCCATCAAGTACAATGGGGAGTGAATGTGTGGTGTGGATTCTTGGGGGATCGCCTGATTGGACCTTATTTCTTTTTTTTCTCTCTATTTGCTTTACGTCACACCGATGCAGATAGGTCTTATGACGACGATGGGGCAGGAAAGGCCTAGGAATGGGAAGAAGCGGCTGTGGCCTTAATTAAGGTACAGCCCCCAGCATTTGTCTGGTGTGAAAATGGGAAATTACGGAAAACAACCTTCAGGGCTGCCGACAGTGGGGTTCGAACCCACAGCTGCGCGCCCCTAACCGCACGGCCAACTCGCCCGGTCCCTTATTTCTTTGAGGGCCATTGGACGGGCCCACGCTACCTGCACTTTCTGCGTCAGGAACTCCTACTGTTGCTGGAGGATGTGCCATTGCACGATCGTTTGACGATGTGGTTGTAACAGAATGGAGCTCCGCCACATTCGACTTTACCTGTTCGTAACCATTTGAACGAGGAAGTACCAGGGAAATGGATAGGACGAGGAGGCCCTCTTCCTGGCCCGCCAGAGCACCGGATTTATCGCCGTTAGACTTCTTCTTGTGGGCGCATTTGAAGAACGTTTTTTACACTCAAGCACCGGAAAACCCAACCAGTTCCGGCAGCTCATCACGGACGCGTGCCGAGCAATTACACCTGGAATGCTTCAGTGCGCAATACGATCTATTATTGGACACCGGGCCGGAATGTGCATAAACCAAACGGTCATCATATTGAACATTTGCTGCGATTAAAGATTGTCGGGATAGTTGTGTTCCTATTATTTCCGGTCCGTATGTGTCCGGCCTGCAAACTAATCGGTCCTTCTTTCGGCCACAAACACATTCATTCATGCACAACTTGCATGAAAGTGGATATTGAACTTACATTACATGCGGTACGTATTAAACAAATATTTCAGAAATATGGAATCTTCGGCCCTGACTCGTACCTCCCACCTCACACGTAGGTCCTCTCCGCTGCGCCTTTACCAACTCCACTACGGTTCCGTACGGCACACTGTGCAGCTTATAGCAAGTATTAGGTTTACTGCGAACACAATATCAATTTAGTGTTTCGCCGACGCGTCAGGTTCATATGATCTAGAAGGCACATGCATGCCTTCCAGTGTTTAATCATCATCATCATCATCATCATCATCATCCGTTTACCCTCCAGGTTCGGTTTTTCCCTCGGACTCAGCGAGGGATCCCACCTCTACCACCTCAAGGGCAGTGTCCTGGAGCTTCAGACTCTTGGTCGGGGGATACAACTAGGGAGAATGACCAGTACCTCGCCCAGGCGGCCTCACCTGCTATGCTGAACAGGGGCCTTGTGGAGGGATGGGAAGATTGGAAGGGATAGGCAAGGAAGAGGGAAGGAAGCGGCCGTGGCCTTAAGTTATGTACCATCCCGGCATTCGCCTGGAGGAGAAGTGGGAAACCACGGAAAACCACTTCCAGGATGGCTGAGGTGGGAATCGAACCCACCTCTACTCAGTTGACCTCCCGAGGCTGAGTGGACCCCGTTCCAGCCCTCGTACCACTTTTCAAATTTCGTGGCAGAGCCGGGAATCGAACCCGGGCCTCCGAGGGTGGCAGCTAATCACGCTAACCACTACACCACAGAGGCGGACCCAGTGTTTAATACGAGTATAATATTACGGCGTCCTATCATGGTGAGGCGGTAAATACCAAGATATCCGGTTGTGTTGTCTGAGCATACCGGCAGGGCAGATGTTTTCAGGACGGAATTAATATTGCGGGTTGCAGAAGGGGCAGCAGAATCACACGGTATGTGACTCGTTCTGTCACCTTATTTAATTATATACCTCTTATCTTGAAATCGTTAGAAACCGGGTCTAACCATCGTCATCTTGGTCTTCCTCTACTCTTCTTACCCTCCGTAACAGAGTCTATTATTCTCCTCCTTTCGCCTAACATGATACCACCACCAAAAGCGGTTTATGCATACAGCTTCATCCATCAAGTTCATTCCTAACTTAGCCTTTATATCCTCATACCGAGTACCTTCCTGCCATTGTTCCCACCTGTTTGTACTATCAATCATTCTCGCTACTTTTAAGTCTGTTAGTTTTAACTTATGAATAAGATATCCTGAGTCCAACCAGCTTTCACCCCCGTAAAGCAATGATGGTTTGAAAACAGGGCGATGTAAAGATTGTTTCGCCGTGAGCTCGCATTCGGGAGATTCTTGGGTCGAACCCACTGTCGGCAGCCCTGAAGATGGTTGCCCGTCTTTTTGCATTTTCACACCAGAGAAATGTTGGGGAAGTACCTTAATTAAGGCCACGGCCGCATCCTTCCCACACCTAGCCTTTTCCTCTCTCATCGTCTCTATAAGACCTATCTGTGTCGGTGCGACGTAAAGCAAGGTGTAAAAAAATACAGCTGCAAGCTCACAGCATTCTCTTTGCTGCACCTTGATTCAATATCACTATAGCCTACACATCCTAAATCCAGGAGTACTTGATTCGAGAACTGGAAAAATCCAAAGATAAGCAGCTCGATTTGTTCAAGCTGATTTCCGACAAGAAAGTAGTTTGGGCTGGGAAGACCTGGGAGAAAGGTGACGAGATCCTCGATTAAGAGGTAGGTTCCGAGCTGTCGGTGGAGAGATGGCGTGGAATGATATTACTATACGAATAAGTTTGAGTGGTATCTTTAAAAATGGGAAAGATCACAATATTAAGATAAAGTTGGAGTTCAGGAGGAAAAATTGGGACAAATATTCGTTTACAGGAAGGGAAGTTAAAGAGTGGAATAATTTACCAAGGGAGATGTTCAATAAATGTCCTGACATCTGGGCGATTACCCTAAATGCAGATCAATGGAGATTTATTTATTTATTTATTTATTTATTTATTTATTTATTTCATCAATACTTGTAACTATCTACCAGTTCCATCTTTGTATCCCCAATCTAACATTCGGTTCCCTTGGATTTCTAACCTGCTGACATCAATTAGTCTTGGAAAGGCTAATTTTCATACCATACTCATTTCACCTATTTTCAAGTTCCAAGATATTAGACTGCAGGCTTTCGGTAAAATCTGCCGTTAAGATAAAGTGATCAGACGTCCCGTTTTGAATGGAAAAGTACCGTTTTTCAACCCGTTGTTCCGGTATCCCGACAGATTTTGACGGGACGCCTCTTTGTCCCGTTTTGTTAGGAAATAAATTTTAATTTTAGTCTCTATTTTCGTCAACGTAATATTTTAAATTATTATAGATACTGAAATTCGTGTATGGCAAGGTAATTGTTTTTATGTCCGGCTCCATGGCTAAATGGTTAGCTTGCTGGCCTTTGGTCACAGGGGTCCCGGGTTCGATTCCCGGCAGGGTCGGGAATTTTAACCTTAATTGGTTAATTTCCCTGGCACGGGGGTTGGGTGTATGTGTCGCCTTCACCATCATTTCATCCTCATCACGACGCGTAGGTCGCCTACGGGAGTCAAATATAAAGACCTGCATCTGGCGAGCCGAACTTGTCCTCGGACACTCCCGGCACTAAAAAAGCCATACGCCATTTCATTTTATTTACTGTTTTTATGTCCATAACAACTAAGAGTAAAGAGGGAATATAGGAGGCTGTGACAATATTCGTTATGAGCAACAACAAATATGACAACCCTGCTTCTCTGCCTGCATTTGTTTTCCTTGCTTGAAGCGAGTCCCTGGTTAATTCTCTCAACAACAGCAGTTGGAGTGTCGTATGATGCAGGATTAAAGATGCCGAAACGAAAATGTATGTTCACTACTGCGTTGCAAGAAAGGTAACTGCCTTATTAACTTAGAATTTATAGCGAATTTGATGCAATTCGACTCCCAGTAATTATGTAGAGATCAACAAATACTTATTTTCTATCGTAGGTAGGCTACACGTTCATAAAGAAAACACTGACCGATTGTGATTGTGATATTCGTTACCCCATTTGTAACACCGAATTCTCTGTGTCCCATGGAGGGAAAAGCGACATTGAACAACATCTAAAATCAAGGAAGCATAAAAACGCAGAAATTGCGACATCGTCATCCTAAAGTGTAACTTCATTTTTTCGGCCAACTTCAGCAAGAGACCGTGAACTGCACTTGGCTGCAATTGAAGGAGCCTAGACTTACCACATGGTTGAAGAAAATCATAACTTTCGAAACTAATAAGAAATTGGTTTGAACAGAAATTCTCTTGCGGTCGTACGAATTGTGAGGCCATTGGTGTAAACATACTTGCACCTCATTCTTATGAAATATTGCAGAAGGAATTGAATGAAGTCAGGTCTGTTACAGTGTTTACAGATGCTTCTAATCATGGGGAGAAAAATAATTTTCCTGTTATGGTTAGGTACCTTTTATCACTACAGGGTGTCCGTGTTCGAATTTTGGAAATTAATGAACCTCCTGGCGAAACAGCAGATATTGTTACCGATTATCTGATTGACGTGTTTGCAAAAAACAATCTTAACAACAAGATAATTGCATTCTGTGGTGACAATACTAATAGTAATTTTGATGGGGCAGCACGTAAGGGATTCAGAAATGTTTTCCACAAACTTAGGATGTTATTACATCGTGAAATCCTTGGCCTTGGATGTGCAGCGCATATAGTGCACAACACAATTAAGACTGCTGCTGATTGTTTACCTATCGACGCAGAACTTGTTACTCACAAAATATATTACCATTTTCACTCATACACTATTAGAGTAGAATCACTAAAGGATTTCTGCAATTTTGCTGAGATTGAGTAGAGGAAATTGTTAGGTTATAGTAACACCAGGTGGTTAGCGTTGATGCCAGCACTTGGAAGAGATCTTGCAATTTTTGAAGGACTGAGGTCATATTTTCTGAGCCAGGAAAAATGTCCAATGATAATGAAAGATGTTTTTGAAAATCCATTGGCGAAAATTGTTCTTCTTTTTCTGCACAACCAAGCTACAACTTTCCACCAGGCAGTTCTCCAGGTAGAAGGTGAGTTAACAACAGGAGTTTAAGTAGCTATGGCACTTTCTATGTTGAAAGTAAATATGACTCAGAAAAAGCAGAACAATTTTATCCCAGATGTTGTAAAATGTGCTTTGCATGAACTACAAGATGAGGGTAAGGTGAAAGTAGAGGATTTCCAAAAAAATGCTAATAGTTTCTATGATTCATGCATTCAGTACTTAAAAAGTCTGGACTGACAGATTTGAAGTATATAAGAAATTTGAATGGATCTTGCTTAACAATGTCCTGAAATGGAATGATGTTGAAATATGTATACCTGCGAATAAAATTGTATGTGGAGAATCATATGTTGATGATAATGCTATTTTCAGTGAATTGGTTTATGTTAAGCAATTTGCTACTGCAGACAAAATCACTCAACGGAATAATGAAGGAAAAGAAGCCCATCTGAGATGGGTAGAAATGTTTCAGTTTTTCTCTTCTCAAAAACTATCATTCAGTACTTTTTCTACGGTTATAGAATTTGAGTTATTCTTGCCAGGTACTAATGCACCTATAGAGAGAGTTTTTGCAAGTGTGAACAAAATATGGACATAAGAAAAAACCCAATTAAAAGTTGGAACGCTGAAAGCATTGTTGTTTACCAAAGTCAATATAAAATACAGTTACTTTGAGTTTTTCAATTACTTGAAGCAAAATAAGAAACTTATGAAGAAAATCCATTCTTCAGAAAAATATGTCCTCTAGGCTAACTGTATAACATGATGTAAAATGTATGCGATTTTTATAGTAACTGTAATGCTTTAAATGTTCTGTATTCACTAGGCCTATTGTAATAATTTTGCCTTATGTTTGTAATAAATAGATAAGCAGGCTTATAGTTTTCTATTTGTTTTAACTTATAGACCAAATAATACTTTTTTAAGTCAGTTGATAAGTGTCCCGTTTTCAGCTTGAGAAAATATGGTCACATTCGTTTAAACCAAGTCGTCAGCATAGACCAGACTGCTTACTACATTTTCACCTTACTGAATCCCTTCCTGACACTTAATACCTTTCAGCAGATGACCCATGTAAACTATAGACAACAAAGGCGAAATATTACAGCCTTGTTTAACTCTCTTGTAAGTACCTTGAACCAAGAACTCATTCCACTATCAATTCTCACTGAGGCCCAATTGTCAACATAAATGATTTTGATTGACTTTAATAATCTACCCTTCATCCTACATTCCCCCAGTACGACGAACATCGTTTCCCTCGGTACCCTGTCATATGTCTTCTCTAGATCTTTGCCGGTCTGAGTGGCTCAGACGGTTGAGGCGTTGGCCATCTGACCCCAACTTCTCAGGTTCGATCCTGGCTCAGCCCGGTGGTGTTTGAAGGTGCTCAATACGTCAGTCTCGTGTTGGTAGATTGACTAACAAGTAAAAGAACTCCTGCGGGACTAAACTCCGACATCTCGGCGTCTCAGAAAACTTTAAAAAGTAATTAGTGGGACGTAAAATAAAATAACATCATTATTATTATTATTATTATTATTATTATTATTATTATTATTATTATTATTATTATCTAGATATACGAAGCATAAATATAACTGTCCATTCCTCTCGTAGCATTTTTCAGTTACCTGGCGTATACTGAAAATCTGATCGTGAGAGCCCCTCTGTGGTATGAAACCACACTGGCTGTCATCTAACTTCCTCTCAACCAATGATTTCACCCTCCCTTCCAAAATCCCACTCACCATCTTGCCTGGTATACTTAACGAGATATCTCGATAGTTGTTGCAATCCTCCTTGTTCCGTTGCTTATACAGTACATAGGTTGGATTACTATTTTTGTCCAATCATACGATACCTTACTAACATTTCATGCCATTTTATCCCTGCCTTCCCACTATATTTCACCATTTCAAATCTAATTTCATCTATTCCTGCTGTCTTATGAACATGGAGTTTATTTACCATCCTTTCCACTTCCTCAAGCGTAATTTGACCAACATCGAGCGAGTTAGCCATGCGGTTTGGAGCTTGCAGCTGTGAGCTTGCTGAACAGGGGCCTTGTGGGGGGATGGGAAGATTGGAAGGGATAGACAAGGAAGAAGGAAGGAAGGAAGAGGCCGTGGCCTTAAGTCACGTACCATCCCGGCATTTGCCTGGAGCAGAAATGGGAAACCACGGAAAACCACTTCGAGGATGGCTGAGGTGGGAATCGAACCCCGTCTACTCAGTTGACCTCCCGAGGCTGAGTGGACCTCGTTCGAGCCCTCGTACCACTTTTTAAATTTCGTGGCAGAGCCGGGAATCGAACCCGGGCCTAATCACACTAAACACCACACCACAGAGGACGTAAATTAATTTGCTCACTGAAAATAATGCGCGCTTCACATAGCAACCGGCAAGTACACTTTGACTGCACTGAAAGAATGTGAATTAAGAGAAAGGATTATGAGTTCTCGAATGGAGAATAATGATGTCTTGTGACAGTTCTCACGCTGAGAGGGCCGTAGCTTCTAAGAACATAAACATGCGTGTTTCCTCACCCCCTTCACGTATGCTTTTGCCATGGCTTGTTCCTGAGACTCATAATTAGCTAGGTGCCCCTAGACTTTCAGAGATACGTGGTCAAGTTCTTGTTGTCCATGTACTTGCAGTGTAACTTGCCTGGTGAATGCATACTTCATCGGACGGTTGAGCCACTGGCTTTCTGAGCCCAACTTGGCAGGTTCGATCCTGGCTCAGTCCGGTGGTATTTAAAGGTGCGCAAATACATCAGCCTCGTGTCGATAGATTTACTGGCACATAAAAAGGACTCCTGCAGGACAAAATTCCGTCACCTCCGTGTCTCCGAAAACCGAAAAAAATAGTGGGACGTAAAAACCAACAATATTAACAACATACTTGTTTGCAGCGTAACCTGGAAAACTATGGATATAATGGTAAAATTCTGCGAAAAAACGTGTAAGAAATATATCAATTACAGAGGGTACCTTATATACTATCTATATACTCGCCACTGGCGCATGGTTATTGTTGTGTAATTTCCAGTCCACGACTTTATAGTGTTCTTTGAGCCTGAGCCTCGCGGAGCGACTGCTGCCGCTTGAACAGTGGCAGCTGTTGATTTCATTGAGATCGCCGACCTCATTGGGTCCTTTGTCTCATCTTGACGTGTTTTCCATTACAGCATAGATTTAGTGATTTAATTTGGTATACAATTCCAGTATTTCGGAAAGGTAATGGGTGACGAATGTGAGGTGATTGAAATATGGTGGTGGCAAGGAGACTTTATGCTTAGGAGGGTGCTGGTCGTCTGATGAAATTAGATGGTATTAATTTAGGGATGCGTAGTGAGTTGTTAGGACATGCAGTGTTTCTGGGGAGGGGGGTGGGACTTGTTTTATGTGGAGCTGGTTAGCAGAGAGAGGAAGGTTTTGAGAAGTTCTATGGTGGGGATGATTTGTGCGTTGCGCTTTAACTGATGTGTGGTAGTGGGGGGGCTGAGGTTGAGGTTTAATAGAGACGGTATTTGTTGGTGAGACTGTTGTGGGGGGGGGGGGATTCTTGCTAGCTATGGCTTTTTTGATGAATGGACAACAAGGATATGATGCGGCGTGTTGGCCTTTGCAATTGGCACATTTGGCCTGATCTCGAGCAACTGGGCAGACAGTGTGATTGGTGGTGATAACCACATCTGTTGCAACGGGTTTGATTTGGACACTTTGCTGCTGAATGGTTTAACTGGAGGCAATTATAACACATGAATATAAGTGATGTTTGTGGGCGAGGTTTGGTACGGTTGTTACGGGTTCGATTCTGGGTGGTGATGGTTTCATTGGCTGTTGGAGGGTGTGTTTGTGACTGTGGCATGGGTAGGGATTGTGGTGAGGTTTGTGTATTATTTAGCTGTGAGGAGTTGGTTTGGTTGGGCTCTGTGGCTGCAGGGTGTATGTTTACTGGGTCTGTTTGGATCTCTTTTGCTATGGTTAGATGTTTGATTTGGGTTAAGGACGGTGGTGTGGTGGTTTGGGTGCCGCATTTGCAAGGTAAGGTAATATCCTCCGGTGTTTCTTCTTCTTCCCCCTCCTCTTCTTCTTCCTCTAGTGCTTCAGGTTCTTTTGCTGATTTGGGATAGCAGGATTAGGGGCGGAAGTATATGGGTCTTGGAGTTTCCTTGAGAGTATTAATTCGTGAGCAGAGGTCGTTAAGTGTTCTTTGTTAAACTGCTGTTACTTGGTTTACAAAGATCCATGGGAGACCTTCTGATAGACGTTGACCACTGAAAACATGTCGAAGGATATTGAGGGAGCAGCTTACTCAGTATATGTGATAGTCAGATGGTGTCAAGTTCTGGACTCTATGGTGTATAACTGAGTACCTCCCAGCCTACTTTTCATTTTTGGTCGCACAGAAGCCACAACGTTTGAGTCTGATGTTTTCCTCTTTGGACTAATGAAGAAATTCCTTGGAGGTCAGCGCATCTCTTCAGATGAAGGTGTAAAATAGGTCGTGCGCAGGTTGCTATAATCTCATGGAACCGAGTTCTATGAACGAGGCGTATTTAATTGATGTCACGATAGGAGAAATTTCTCGAGAGGCTAACTTCATATGTTGAAAAATAGATAAAGCCTGTAGTTTTTGTGCATGATTTTGATCCTACCCATTAAATATATCGTAAAAATATAGTGCGTTACTTTTCGGTCCACCAACTGACAAGGGCCCCTCACTGTTACTGTGCCAGCATTCTTGAACCTCGGTGGCAAGTTCGCAATGAAATACGCTGTAACGAGCGAGTTGGCCGTGCGGTGGTTCACGTAGCTGTGAACTTGTATTCGGGAGGTGGTGGGTTCCAACCCCACCGTCGGCAACACTGAAGATGGATTTTCATAGCTTCCCGAAATCGTACCAGGGCTGTACCTTAATATATATATTGCCACGGCCACCACCTTCCCAATTCTAGCCCTTACCTATCGTTCCGCCGGCGTAAACCTTCGATGTGTTAGTACGACGTTAAACCACTAGCAAAAAACTAAAATAAAAGACAGGCTACGCCACTGGACATTGTTTTATTTACCTGCGCACCAGGATATATGAGCGAGGCTTGTTGCCGGAACTGGCTGTGTCGTAGGTCATTGGGGATGAGCAGCTGTGCTCACGACCTACAGTAACTGCCAAGTCCTACAGTGTAAAGGAACCTTCAGATTCTACTTTTTTTAAAACTTTTATAAGTTATAAGCTCATTTTGAGTAGGACGTTGCGGCAGATCCACCTTCTTACTGTCCCATGTGGTTAGGTGAGGTCTACCAAAGGGGCGAGGCCAGAGGAAGACGTCGCTATTGATCGTGGGTCCCCTTGGCCCGGGCTACCCGCACCTCGCCTGCGCACAGCTCCTTCCTCTCTATCTCTCCAGTCAAAGGTCAAAGTTCACCACTTGTCAACACAATTACAGGAAATCACGGACACTCCCGACCATTAATTTGTCCACAATCACCCGTCCTTTACTAAACTGGGTGAAGATTACTACTCCGTGCACCTGGGCCACTCACGTTTGTGGCACGTGCCGCGCCTGCTATTTTCACGGTTCGCCTCTGTTTTCCTGCGTCCTATTATTATTACTACTTTTATGGCTACCATTAATTCCGTAATATCTGAGACCGTCTCAATTTCGATAGAGTTCTCATGTGTCCACAAAAGTCCGTTGGGATAGGTATTTGCCCCACTGAGGGAGTTGGCCACGCGATTAGGGTCGCGTACTTGTGAGCTTGTATTCGGGACATAGTGGGTTCGAATCCCACCGTCGGCAGCCCTGAACATGGTTTACCGTGGTTTCCCATTTTCACACCATGCAAAAGCTCGAGCTGTACCTTAACTAAGGCCACGGCCGCTACATTCCCACTCTCGCGTCACTGAAAACCGATGTGTTAGTGAGCCGTTGAAACACTAATAAGAAAAATAAGGTATTTATCCTGAAATTTATATTGTTTTACAATTTTCGTTTAATTTAAGAAATAAATGTGCTGATGTGTTTCGGGAGCATTTCATGACTAAATATACACTCATGTTCATAAAAAGCAGAACACCTTGAAAGACTAGAGATAGGAAGTTCATATTCACAGGACATGTTCATTAGTATGTTCTGCAGAAACGATTAGCATTTCAGTCAACTAGGTTCAGCATGTATCCTGTTGCCTAGTAGGCACTTGGTCCTGCATGAGCACTTGTTCCATGCGTGATGGCATCGACGCGTATAAGGGCGCGAATGGCGTCCTGGGGTCTAGTCATCCATGCTCCATTCACCTGGTTCCACAGTTCATCTTTGGTGGTTGCCACTGGGTCACAGCGCCGCACCCGTCGTTTCACCATATCCCATACATTTCCGATTGGCGACAAGTCCGGTGATAGTGCGGGCCAGGCCAAGAGTCTGACATCCTGTGACAACCAGAAGACACGTGTTCGTGCAGCAACATTTGGTTGCGCATTGTCATGCTGAAGTATGGCGTCTGGGGTGTCGTACAGAAAAGGTATGGCTACGGGTCGTAGGATGTCATTCACGCAGGTCAAACTGGTCACAGTGCCCTGGACAAGCACCAACTGTAATTTGTGGATTTACCCAGTAGCACTTCACACCATAAGGCCATAATTTGGCGCTGTATGTCTTGTGCGAATGCAGTCAATGTGATCCCTCTCCTCCTGTCTGCGGCGAACCAAAATGCGGCCATCATTTTCAAACAAACAGAACCTGGATTCGTCCGAAAATACTACCTGCTGTCATTCCTTACCCCAGTGACGTCGTTCCATATGCCATTGAAGTCTAGTATGTTTATGCACATTAGTCAAATATAGGCGGAGAAGTAGACGACGTGCCGGTAACCCAGACCGTAATAAATGGCGACGGACTGTCACTCCTGATAGTGTACGATGTCTTACACTGTTCCACTGTTGCGCCAGAGCCGAGGAGGACGCAAATCTGTCCTGCAATGCCATTCGGATGAGGTGCCGATCTTCTCGGGATGTGGTCTGGGTGGTGCTACCAGACCCATCTCATCGTGTTCTACGGCCTTTTGTAAACCATTCAATACACACCCGTTGCACTGCCGACACACTTCATCCCACACGAGCAGCAATTTCCCGGATGGATGCATCACATTCTCTCATACCAATAATGCGCCCTCTTTCAAACTCACTCATTTGACGGTACGGTTCTCGCATACGTCTGCAAGGTATCCTGCTCATCTACTCAAGTGACACTGATCCATCACCTTTGGTTTATAACGACAACGAGAGCTGCAGGCACATTTTACCAGTCGGTGGTGGTGCGCCGAGATATAGATGTTGACCTTGAACCTGAGGGCCGACATCGTTCAAATGCTAATCATTTCTTCAGAACATACTAATGCACATGTCCTGTGAATGTGCACTTCCTATCTCTAGTATTTCAAGGTGTTCTGGTTTTTATGATCATGAGAGTGTTATTTCAAACGTTTACTTGGGATGTCCCAATTTAAAATGTTGATTATACTGACTTTATTTCTAAAATGCTATAGGATTAACGCCCCACTAACTATTTCTTTTACGTGTCGGTAGATGTACCGACACGATGCTGATGTATTCGAGCACCACCAAATCCCATCACAATGAGTTGGGAGAGAACCCGCCAACATGAGCTCAGTGGGCCAGCGCTCTATCAATCAATCACCACTGATCTGCATTTCGAACAGTCGCCCAGGTGGCAGATTCCCTGTCTGTTGTTTACCTAGACTTCTTAAATAATTGCAAAGAATTTGGAAATTTATCGAATATTGAATATCCCGTGGCGCATTATTTCAATCCCTAATTCCTCTTCTTATAAACGAACATTTGCCCCAATTTGTCCTCCTGAATTCCAACTGTATCTTCATATTGTGATCGTTTCTACTTTCGAAAACACAACACAAACTTATTCGTATACTAATGTCATTCCATGCCATCTCTCCACTGACGCCTCGGAACACACCTCTTAGTCGAGCAGCTCGTCCCCTTTCTCCCAAGTCTTCCCAGCCAAGAGTTTCATCCTTACTAAAACCCCTAAATACACTCATAACCATGTGAAGAGATCTGTAACCTTTACTTACATTCCCGTTTGTGTGATTACCCCAATGAAGTCTTTCATCGTATTAATACCTAGGTACTTACAATGATCCCCATAAGGAACTTTCACCCCATTAACGCAGTAATTAAAACCGAGAGGACTTTTCCTATTTGTGAAACACACAACCTGACTTTTAACTCCGTTTATAATCATACCATTGCCTGCTGTCCAGCTCACAACATTGTTGAGGTCTTTTTGCAGTCGCTCACAACCATTTGATTTATGTATTACTCTATGCCGTATAACAAAATCCGCAAAAATCCCTATCTAGGATGGGGTAGGAATGGGCTAGGAGTGGGAACGATGCGGCCGTGGCCTTAATTACGACACAGCTTCAGAATTTGCCTGACGTGAAAATGGGAAACCACGGAGAACAATTTTCAGGGCTGCCGACAATGAGTTTCGAACCCACTATCTTCCGGATATCAGCTCACAGCTGCACTCTCCGCATCGCACGGCCAACTCGCACGGTCATTTATACAAGTAATAGATAATACTGCCTTCAAGATTACAGGACAGATAATGCTTCACCTACTCTAATTCTCTGACTACTATTTTCTAGAAATATACCCATCTATTCAGCCAGCCCGATTGCACTCATTTTTTCCAGTAGTATCCCATGATCTACCCTATCAAACACCTCAGATAGATCAATCGCGATACAGTCCATTTGAGCTCCTGAATCTAAGATATCTGCTATACCTTGCTGGAAAACTATCAGTTGAGCTTGAGTGGAATAACCTTTCCTAAACCCGAACTGTCTTCTGTCAATTCAGCTCTTAATTTCGCAAACATGTCTAATAAGCTCACCGGAAAAAAATTAGTAAGCCCTGGAGAAATCATTAAAAGCAACATATCACCTCTGGACTTGATAACCGCCCTGGATTCGTCTAGGAATGAGTCCACAAAGTTGTGAAGGTACGTTGCATCCAGATTGAGCCACTCGCTGAGATTATGATCGCGCAATACCACCAAATTGCGGGGATGCTGATGTCGGCGTTGTACACGCTGTTTCAACATGTCCAACAGATTTTCAATGGAGTTCAAGTCAGGTGATTTTGCAGACCAATCGAGATGTAATTGGGTGGGGGCGTGTTCACAAAAACCAGTCATGCGTCCAGCCCGATTAACTTTGGTGTTTTCATATTGAAAAACCGGAGTATCCGTACCATACTCATCATGCAGATGTTGAATGAAAGGCAACAGTTGTGCCTCCAGAATGTTTAAACAAACATACTGGTTCATGTTAGTGGTCACCTCAGTGAGCGGGGCTAACCCATGATACGAAAAACAGCCCCAAAATATCACCGACACACTTATGGTTTGAACCTGACGTTGCACACATCCAGGATGAAATGCTTCATTTGGTCTTCGGTCCACTCGACGACGTGCATCACTGGAATACAGGCAAGAACGTGGTTAGTCAGACCACATTACGTTCCGCCATTTAAAACAACTGGTCCATGTTCGATGACTTCTAGCCCATTGAAGACGCGCATCTTTATGTGCCTGTGTGAGCGATGGCCTCTTGCGAGGTGACCGACTCCAAATGTTCATTGCATGCAGTTCCCGTCGCAATGTTCTCTCGCGAACAGTTTGGGATGGACCGTCATTCAATCAATGCAGAAATTCCTGTCGGGTTTGGAAGCGATTTTGATTCACAACCGTGAAACGCGTCTCCGGTGCTTTTCAGCCAGGATCTTTTTCCGACCACATTTCTGACGATGTATTTCGAGGGCACGTGTAATACACCACTGCATGTAGACACGTTGAAAAGGTTCACTGCGAAACACCAAATATTCCAGCAACTTCACGCACCGTATGGCCATGGGCACGGCCAAACACGATTTCCCCTTTTTGTCACTCTGTCATCCTCACATCTACCCATGCTGACGTGCACTGTCTGCTTGAAACATCAGTGTTTCACTGATCGCTATTTCCTTATGCTCACGTAGAGGCAGTGCGCATGCGGTTGAGCACGGGCACGTTCGTTTCTACATCGTACTGGCTTAACGATCCATCTTTGCGTGTGCAGTAGGGCGATTAATTTTTTTGTCCGGTGAGGTTATAATCAGAAGGAATGCTTTCGCAAAGTTTACATGCAACACATGTCAAACTGAGTGGCCTATAATTTTCAGCCTTATGTTTATCTTCCTTTCCATTATACATTTATACACAGGGGCTAGCAATTAACCATTAATTTGGTATAGCTCCTTCAAAGGAGAACAATAAAACTTTGATTTCCACCTATTCAGTACTTTAAAAGCAATTATAAAATTAGGATCTCATCCTTATTTTATTGCTAAATTATTAAAAACATAGGACATGTTTCGTTCAATTTTTGAACACCTTCAGCTATACACATTTTTAACAAGGTTAAAACCGGTAACATTATTCTAATAACTTGCACTTATTGTTTACTGCTAACAGACTTAATCATAATAACTATTAAAATTCTTTTGAATATAAAACATTATATATTACGTCGTCTTATTAAAACAATATTACTATTTGTAGTGTTTGAAACTTTAAAATCTTGTTCTAATATTTGAAATACAATGTCACAAATTAGTCATATATAAATACATTTACAATCTGTTAAAGTTGTTGAATATCTTAAAATTATTTGTTGGAATACAAATTAAAATCTTTTTGTTACTATTGGCGTGAGCTTTACCACACGTTGTACCTTATGGATATAAAATCTTAGTGCACTCTCAAAACAGCTGAGTTTAGGAGTGACTAACATTCTTTTCGCCCGTAAATTAACAAAATGAAGCACACTGTTGATTACTGGTTATAAATTTGTCGTACTTTAAATATTTAACGTCCAATTGTTCAAATTCACGACTTGCTTGTAGACTTTACCAGTGTAGAGCAATTCTACAAACGTTACCAAGAACTCAGTCAAATAGGGACAGTAAAGTTTTGATGATAAGCAAGTGGTAACTTCATCGAATTTTACGAAAGTAAGTTTGTTGACATCTCTGTAACAGGAACATATTTTTGTTAAAATATGTTAGATGGTGTTAAAAGTTGCAGAAGCTAATGTTGAAGGATCAGCACTTACCCTTTCTACTTCTGCCTGCATTTACATTAGTGCACTCAGCTGTTTGACGACTACTTGTGCTCCTCGTGTTGTATGTGTGTCTCCGTATCTGCGGGGCATTGGGAGGGGAGGTAACAGAGGGCGGTGTTCTAGCGAATGATGTGATTCTTGGAGGGGAATGTTCAGAATTTCTGTGGAGGGGTGTTTGTATATTCGTAGATTGACTATTGTTGTTAATCAGGATAAAATTATTTGTCAGTTTTGTGCTATTGAGTTTGAATGTTAGTATTAACTTCGGAATTTGTTCTATTAATGGGTTTTTGATTCCTATTTCGTCGTTCAGGTTTTTACTTTTATTGAAGTATTTGTCTAGTTAAATATGTATGTTCCCCAGCTCATTCATTAATTTTCCTTTATCGACCTTTCTGATTATTTTTAAATCTTTTTCTATTGTGGTGAAATGGTGTCCTTTTTCTTGCATATGATTACTCATCGCGGAAAATTTGTTATGTTTAGCTGCGTTTACATGTTCCAAATATCTAGTTATAAAACTTCTGCCAGTTTGGACAACGTAAGGAACACCACAATCTGAGCAAATTAGCTTATAGATTCCTGAACTTTGGTATTTGTTGTTGCGTGAATTTACACTATTGTGGTTGAAAAATATATTTCTATTTGTATTTTGTGTTCTAAATGCAATATTGATTTGCCGTTTTTTGATCGGATTCGTGATTTGGTATACTGCTGGGTTGGTGAATGTAAATGTTGCGAATTTTGGTTTTTCATTTTGATCAGAATAAGGTTAGTGGCTAGTTTCGATTTCACTCTATTAATGATTTTGTTACCACTTGCTTATCATCAAAACTTGACTGTCCCCATTTGACTGAGTTCTTGCTAACGTTTGTTGAATTGCTCTACACAGGTAAAGTCTACAAGCAAGTCGTGAATTTGAACAATTGGACGTTAAATATTTAAGGTACGACAAATTTATAACCAATAATCAACAGTGTGCTTCATTTTGTTAATTTACGGACGAAAAGAATGATAGTCACGCCTAAACTCAGCTGTTTTGAGAGTGCACTAAGATTTTATATCCATAAGGCACAACGTGTGGTAAAGCTCACGCCAATAGTAACAAAAATATTTTACTGTGTATTCCAACAAATAATTTTAAGATATTCAACAACGTTAACAGATTGTAAATGTATTTATATATGACTAACTTGTGACATTGTATTTCAAATATTAGAACAAGATTTTAAAGTTTCAAACACTACAAATAGTAATATTGTTTTAATAAGACGACGTAATATATAATGTTTTATATTCAAAAGAATTTTAATAGTTATTATGATTAAGTCTGTTAGCAGTAAACAATAAGTGCAAGTTATTAGAATAATGTTACCGGTTTTAACATTGTTAAAAATGTGTATAGCTTAAGATGTTCAAAAATTGAACGAAACATGTCCTATGTTTTTAATAATTTAGCAATAAAATAAGGATGAGATCCTAATTTAATAATTGCTTTTAAAGTATTGAATAGGTGGATATCAAAGTTTTATTGTTCTCCTTTAACTGACTTTCAATACGGAAAAATGAGGATAGTATCCTGCAATAGCTCCTTCATGCAAACAGTAATCAAATACTTCAGATATGGTACTACATCTCAACTCATTGTCTTTAGTATAACCCCAGAAATCTTATCAGTTCCAGCTGATTTTCTAGTTTTCAACTTTTGTACCTTATTTAAGTGACTTTGTCATCGTAGGTGAATTTCAATACTTCGTTAGTATTAGTCACCTGCTCTATCTGGACATTATCCTTATAGCCAACAATCTTTCAATACCGCTGACTGAATACTTCTGCCTCCTGCAGATCCTCATATACACACTTCCGTTATTCATTAGCGATTCCTGGAATGTCCTTCTTGGAACAGGCGTTAACTCTGTCCGTACTTTTGTACAGATTAGTAGACTCTTTGGTAAGTAGTGCAATGCTCTTTGGCGCTGTTTGTGTTTTATGTTGTTTTTTGAGTCCCGCGTCGTGTTTTCATTCTTGGTAGCTAACCACTTGCCCAATGACTACAATGCGAAGTGGAAGTGTAAAATTACGGATGTTCTTCAAGAAAAGTATAGCTGTTTCAAGCGTTCACGAACAGAATATGAAGCATTTTGTACGCCGTCTAATGTTATATTTCGCTCGCCCGTAGTGGAAGTGCAGGCGTTACTTTTCGCACAAAAGTTTCAAGCGTTCACGAACAGAATATGAAGCATTTTGTACGCTGTCTAACGTTACATTTCGCTCGCCCATAGTGGAAGTGCAGGCGTTACTCTTCACACAAAAACTAAAAGGCACGAGAAAGCAGAACGTGCCTCGGATTCTCAAAAGTGTGTTGCCCAATTCTTCCATAACAACACATTATATTATTGTCGTTATTATTATTATATTGGTTTGCTATATTCTTAGGTTCCAACTAGGAGGCTGATTGGTCGCTTCGAAGAAAACATCGCTGTGGAATATGTGGCTAGGAAGGAATCTCAAAAACCCATGACAATTCTACATAAGGAACACCAAGCAATATGTGGTGTGAGGTAGTTTGTAATTGATTTCCTCAGTGAGTCAGAAGAGTTAATGATTACTTTATTACTACTGATCCTACGGGTAGTATTCCTCTAGGGATGGGACAAATGGATACTTTCCAGTATCATGTTCCTGTGTACCGTTACACAGTGGAGGCGATAAGGACCCCACTGACTCCGCGGGGCGGGCGGGCCCATGGCTTGTGAGGGGTCCTTGACTATTCCTTAATTCAGTACGTGAAGAGTGATTTTACATATTGATAAAGCTACAGTATTATTTGTATTACATACAACACATGTCAAACTGAGTGGCCTATAATTTTCAGCTTTATGTTTATCTTCTTTTCCATAATACAGTTATACACAGGGGCTAGCAATTAACCATTAATTTAGTATATCTCCTTCATGCAAACAGTAATCAAATACTTCAGATATGGTACTACATCTCAACTCATTGTCTTTAGTATAACCTCATAAATCTTATCAGTTCCAGCTGATTTTCTAGTTTTCAACATTTTCACCTTATTTAAATGACTTTGTCATCGTAGGTGAATCTCAATACTTCGTTAGTATTAGTCACCTCCTCTATCTGGACATTATCCTTATAGCCAACAATCTTTCAATACCGCTGACTGAATATTTCTGCCTCCTGTAGATCCTTATATACACACTTCCGTTGTTCCAATAATAACCATCCGTTGCTGCCACTCACAACAATCAACAAGGCTTTTGAAGTGATTATCCAGTTCTGGGAACCCAGTAGTCAGCGAAGATGCGATAAAAATGATGTCCCCCTTATCTAAACTCTAAATACCATACTGAAGTTTCGAGGCTGTTTATAACTCTCGTCAGTCAGTGTGGCTATTGTAAGTAGGTCTGCGATGGACGGTTGAGTTGTAAATAGCAGTAAATTATTTGGCCCTAGGAACGATTTTATTTCTTAATATTGTGACGGTCCTTGTGTTTTGGTTACTATAATTGGAATGTGCATTTCTCGTGTGTGTGTGTTCGTATAAATTTATCATTTTAATTCCTTCGGGTATGAAAATTATATTTTTGCACCGACACAGATAGGTCGCATGGCGACGATGGGATAGGAAAGGGCTAGGAATGGGAAGGAAGAGGCCGTGGCCATAATTAAGGTACATCCCCAGTATTTGTCTGGTGTGAAAATGGGAAACCACGGAAAACCATTTTCAGAGGTGCTGACAGTGGGGCTCGAAGTCACTATCTCCCGGATGCAAGCTCACAGCTGCGCGCCCCTAATCGCACGGCCAACTTGCTCGGTACTCATGTATTCAGTAAGACGCAAGTTGTAGTTTAACGTGGCTATAAATGTAAATCTTACTCTCAGAAGTCACGGCACGTTGTACTTTGTGTGATTTCCGAACCAATGAAACTTGTAAATTCCACACGCATTGACCGAACATCGAATCCACGCTGTAGAGGTGGGGAGCTGAAGTCACAGAGCAGTTGCAGGTCATCTTTTGGGAGGAACGTTCATTATACCTCTTACCTCTTATAGCTCCGAACCGCACCTTGGTAAGTAATTATAAATAGCAAAACTACAGGGACATTATCTTATCTATTCGGCGGATCCTCACTCACTGGGTCGCCTGCGATGCGGGCCTGTCTCCCTCAAAGCACTCTGCCGTAATGCGGCCAGCGCGTGCTTTCCCACAAGATTTCCTGTACTTCATGAAGGTATTATGCATATAAACACGCTCACGTAATGAAAGTGGCATTGAAACAACACACCACCGAGCTCGATAGCTGCAGTCGCTTAAGTGCGGCCAGTATCCGGTAGTGGAATCGAACCCCACTGTCGGCAGCCCTGAGGATGGTTTTCCGTGGTTTACCATTTTCACACCAGGCAAATGCTGGGGCTGTACCTTAATTAAGGCCACGGCCACTTCCTTCCCATTCCTAGGCCTTTCCTATCCCATCGTCGCCATAAGACCTATCTGTGTCGGTGCGACGTAAAGCAAATAGCAAAAAAAGAAACAAAAACACACCGAGCACAAAACATGTGAATACTTGACTAAACTGATAAAGCTCTCAGCAGATTGCATGAGAGGGGAGCTTGTGGCGCCGAGAAGCGCATGACGGCAAATTGCTTGGCGGGAGACAGGCTCGCAGCGCGGGTGACCAGGCAAGTGAGAATCCTCTCAAACAGATAAAATATTGTCCCTGTATATCGTTATTTCGCTTTCTTCTCTCCCACTGTCCCTTTCACCAGCTCGTCACTCACATTCTTAACTATTCCTAAAATATGTTTACAATGACGCATTTACATATCGAAAACTAATACTTCAAAACCATCATTTATAAAAAGCGCCGTGACTGCTAGGTAGCTCGGTGTATTTCTAGATGTTTAGGTATGTATAGCTACATACACTGGGACCCGATATTATAAAATATGTTGATGAACTAGTGTCATGAACTCGTGCCGAAACGAGAGATGAGTTGTAAACGAAGTTTAACCCAGTACTTTCTTTTTGCAATTTTTTACGTCGCGCCTACATTGGTCTTACGGTGACTATGGGATAGGATAGGTCAGGACTAGGACGGGAGCGATCGTGGACTTTAATGACGAACAACCCCAGCATTTGCTCGGTGTGAAAATGAGAAACCACCGAAAACTCTCTTCAGGACTGCCGACAGCGGGGTTTGAAACCACCATCTCCCGAATACAAGCTAACAGCTACGTGACCTAAACCGTGTAGTCTACTCGCTCTGTAAATCCATTATAAAAGGCTCCAAAAGCTTCGTCTTCTGCCATAGAAAGAAGGTTGGGAAAATGCGGTAAACAACTGTGTAAGTGGCTTGTTCAGCGTCTTTTTCTGTATATCACACCTTTTCTTTTGTACTGGTAAACGCTATGATAGCAGCTGTTGCTGCACATTATCAGAACTACATGAACTGGTAGAATTTTTTAAATTACCTTTTATTATTATTATTATTATTATTATTATTATTATTATTTATTATTATTATTATTATTATTATCATCATCATCGGGCACTTTTTTCAACGCGTTTATGGAACCGTTTCCCTGTAATAGATTTTTTATGTACATAAATCGTATCGGGTCATTTGCTCATTGTCTATAGTTTCATAGTTTCATAAAATATTGGTGTTTTGAGAATACTGTCCTGTGAGCAATACATTTTTATTTCAGGCTTTTGTATTATTCCCAACAACACTAACGTAATAAACTGCCAAATTTTGTAAGAGTTTGCTCCTTTCCAGAACTGTGCCCTTGCATGCGGAGATTTATTTATTTACTTTTAGCATAGGGCCTACGAATTTTTTTTCGGTCACTGTCAAATTTACAATTTCATCCGTTTAGAAACAGTTCAAAGCAGTCAATCGCACTCACCTCTGGTAATAATCCAACCCTCACACGAGGATTTCCTGTAAATGGAATTATATTAGATCGCACATTATCCCCCGGCTTACAACTTTTCCACACGAATGTATATTCAACATCTCCTACCATCACCTTAGTTTCTGACGTAATATCTTCTTCACTTTCACTATAAATTATAAGAAGGTAATCATTCGAAGAATCATTATCACTACTATCAGAAATACTAATGTCACTTAGAGATTCATCAGTCTTACCTAAGCAGCGGACGGAAGCAGACGTTCGGAGCTGACAGTGCCGGTAGAGCGGGAGCGCAGTGTGTGCGGCGAGTGGGAAGAAAGATGGGAGGGAAGAGGAAGATGATTGGTGTGGACCAATATCGGGTGGTTATTGGAAGATGGCAGGGAAGATGGAAGATGGAAACAGCTTGGAGTGAAGGAGGTAAAGTAGAAACGAGAATGATGGGTGAGATAATACAGGTGGCAGCGGTGATTATGGTATTGTTAATTATAGGGGGTGTGGAAACAAATCCCGGTCCGACTCACAGTGGCAACATGAACTGGGAAGACGTGGAGGTCATAAGAAAAGTGGTCAAATAAGTTGTAGAAGAAGTTTGCCCGTTTGAACAGATTAAAAATGTGATGAAGGAACAAGTGAACGAACTTGAAAATATAAGGCGATGGATACAGGGAAAAACGGAGGAAACAATGACAAAGTGGAAACTAACGAGAGAGAAATTACATCACTCAAGACGAAAATAAGGAAGATGGAGGAAGAGATGGTAAAGTTGAAGTCAGCAGTAGAAGATGGTAACCAAGAACGCAGGAATAAATGCTTATTCATATATGGGGTGCCGGAAGAAAAAGGTGAGGACAAAGTGCTGACTATATACAAAGTGGTGGAAGTCATCCAAAAAATGATGAAAATTAATTTTAGCGAAGCTGATATTGACGATGTGGGAAGGGTAGGTAAAGCACGGGGTAACAGACCGATAAAAATGAAGTTGTTTTCTACCCTGATGGCGGAAATAGTGATAAGAGGAGCGGATAATATACAGGGAGCAAAAATTTGGATTAAAAGAGATATGGGAAGAGATGGGATCAATAATATAAACACCCTGAAAAGACATTTGGTCCGGGCGCGATTGCAAGGGTTAAGAGCCTACATCAACGGTCAGTTATTAGTGGTAACCAATGGTCAATGGACCAAATATTGGACAGTAACGAAATTACGTGAAATGGAGCAGAATGAGAAGGAAATGGTAATGGGGAAGAGGGTGGAAGAAATGCGAACTACAGATAGTATAGTTGGTGAAGACGGGCATGGAAACAAAGGAAACACCAAGGAAAATAGGGCATTAGAAAAGAGCTCGCAACGAGAAGGAGACATCACGGTAGAGAAGATCATACAGGTTATCGGTGAAGAGATGAGGAGGGAGTCCAAGACGATGATTGAGGAGATGAGGTCGGAGTTCGGTGCCAGAGACGAAAGGAAGAAACACGGAGTGAATGGGGGGGGGGGGGGAGGAACCACAAGACGCGACGAGTGCACATAAACGGAGTGAAAGGGAGAAGACAGAAGCACGGGGTGGCTTGGTAAAAGGGAGGAGCTTGAGCCTGAAAGAAATGTGGGAGAAGACGAGTAACCTGGACGTAGGTGTAATGACAAGAAGTAAAAAAACAAGTAGTAACAGCAAGTAAAGTGTTTAAGGTAAAGGGAATAGTGGAAGATGTGTGTTATTTGCAGTTGAAACAAGAGTGATCAAGTATTAAATTAGTAGGAGGTGAACTGTGTGTGGATAAAAGTAAATAAGTGTAGCGAGGCAGTGGTATTCAAGAATGGACAATAGCAATGAAACGTAAGGAGAAAAAGTGCACAGCGACACGGTAGTGGAGGTAACAATGAAAGGGGAGGAGAGAGAGTGCTCAAGGACACGGCAATGGAGGTAACAAGATAGCTGGGTTTGCAATGTAAGTAGAAATGCAGGAAGGTCAGTGTTTAGAAAAGATTGTGCTGAATAACGTACCAGGCCGGAAGAGACATGCCGCGTGTTTAAAGAACAGACACCGTCTGCTTACAATATTGCAACCTACATAGCAATATGTTATTGTGTAGACACTCTCCACAGCAATGTGTTATGGGTTTAGTTCGCACTCTACATAGCAATATGTTTTTGTTTAATATCTATATGCAGCAATGCGTTATTGTTTTAGTTTCTGATTATTATACTCCCAGACTACATTTCTGCCACGGCCAACAGACTATCAATAAGGGTTGATCTCGGGTCAGGCGGCAGTGTTTATTCTGCCTATTGCCATTTTTTGTTTTTTTGTTTTTGTTCATGTGTCTGTTTGTTTATCAGGTGACAGTATTTTCCTTTTCCTTTTGTGAGCTGGTTTAGGTAAGAATTGTTATTTTTTCTCCACATAAATGGATCATATACATACTATGTAGATCTGGAAAAAGAATAAAGAATATGATGATGATAGAGATTCATCTTTGATGTAATTCCTTATTTTGTCTTCAGACAGTCATCTTTTCCGTTTCGCGCTCGCCATTTCTGATTACCTCGTCAGCTGGCCAGAGAGAAGATAAGGCATATTTTAGGCCAGAGACATCATGAATACAGCTGGAAACCCTTCCGCCATCTGTTGAGAATGCTGGAAAACATTTTCCAAAGAGATTTCAGTACCCGAAAAATTATTGGGCGATCGCGAAATGAACACTACAGCTAAACGAGAAGTTCTCGGGCGGTGACGTTATGAGCAAGCGTGCGCAACCCGAGAATTTTTCGGGCGTGCCACTGAAGAGGTTAAACGTAATAAAACAAGCCACTCTCCCTCATAAAACGTAGAAAAAGGTCTACTGGCCGATCGTCATCTCGTCACTCCTTTTATCACATATGAACCTCTTGGACATGCCGCTGGTTCAAAATCGCATTGCGTTCGAAGACAGGTTCAGATAGCAAGTGAGCAAGTGATCACTGAACGTGTGTATAGAGTGCGAAGAGAGGAAGAGTGGGGGAGCGGGTGGCCTTGAAATAACCAATCACAGTCCAAGTTACAGGATAGCCGGCGATGAGCCAGGCTCGAAAATCAAACGTGTTTGAGACCATGGATGTGGCGAGGATAGCAGCCATCAGCGCAGCTATGAGCCGGGCTCCAGGGTAAAAGCACCGATTGAGATCCATTGGTTTGTTTCATCATCGCCTAACATCGAGAAGCGAGGCTTGGCGATCTGCCAGCAGCCAGGCTGCAGCATAAACGTACCCTAAGGAGGCCGGGTGTCCAGAAACGTCCCCCCCCCTCCTAAGCTGACACTAACTCACTACAGTGCTTCACCTAATAATAAGCACACGCACTGCACTACAAACACCTGTATATACTGTATGTATGTGTATGTTTACCTACACCCTGGTCCTAGATCGTGTCGTGTCGTGTCGTGTCGTGTCGTGTCGTGTCGTGTCGTGTCGTGTCGTGTCCGTGGTCGTGGTCGTGGTCGTGGTCGTGTCGTGTTACAGATCTAGCCATTACAGGGAATCAAGCGAGGGAGGATTGATAGAAGAAACAGACCATGACGAAGGCAACACAGCCATGATAAGAGACGACCCAATCCACCGCCACCTCCTGCCAGTGACAAGGGAGTGGACAGAAAACCCACTCCAGCAGCTAACATTTAACTATTTAATGGTTTACTTGCTTTATAGGACATGAGAGTGGAAGAGCGGCCCGCACTCTACCAAGAACAAGTATAATTATATATGATAATGATGTATGTATGTATGTATGTATGTATGTATGTATGTATGTATGTATGTATGTATGTATGTAGTTGCAGAGACAAGTGTGTGCCACCAACACCGCAAAGAAAGGACGTCATCAGGCGAGAAAGAAAAAGCCCCTTACCCTAAGTAAGGCTTGGTTCTACTCCTCTTCTCCTTAAAGGAGACTTGGCACCAGGGACCCCTGGCTGTTGGACCAAGGGACTAACCTGTGGCCCAAAGCCCAGACGCCAGCGAACCCGAGCCGCACCAGGCAGTGACAAGAAGAATTGATTCCCCATAATAATTGACAAAAGCTAGGAAAATGGTTATGATTGCATGACACATACTCCTAACTAACAAAACCTCTGGACTTTTCCAGCCCACATCCTTGCATGTGCTATCCAAAAGATGTCAGGTTTTACATGTAGGCTCTTTCTCTTTTCTGCCTATGTGGTTTTTCCCTGACCCTTCAATACAATCCTACCAATACAAACTCGCCTGGTAACGTGTCTAACATGGAAACAGGCAGATACTCCTTGTATCATTTCCCACTCTTCCCAGCTATCTCTTTCTACTTAGAAACTAATAGCATGTCGGAGGCAATGTAGATTGAGTCGATTGCCACGACGGGGGAGCGGCAACGGGGGCCCCCCGTAAAAAAGTGAATTCTTTCTCACTCTCTCGCATGAGGGCTGCGCCTGGCTTCTTAGCTAGGCAATATTTTTGGTAGGGGACCACCAAGACGGTGGACCTCTAGGGAGAGAGAGAGAGAGAGAGAGAGAGAGAGAGAGAGAGAGAGAGAGAGAGCAATATCTCACTCACCCATCCCCCTATTGTTGGTAGGGAGGGAGGAGAGGACATTCTCCACCCACCCAAAGCAAAAACCTCGGTTCCCTAACTTAACCCATTGAGGTTAGGTTAGTGTACGTGTTTACAAGGTAGGTTTGACGTCATTATGGCGTTATAACCTTACTACGTGAGGTTAGACCTACTCACGTACGTAAGGTCTGACATAATAATGACATCATAATGACGTCAATGAATTAAGACTTCACTAAGGCGTCATAACCTTACCTACGTGAGGTTAGACGTGCTCACGTAGGTAAGGTATGACGTCATTGCCGTGACGTCATTGACTAGGGGTCAATGACCTTATGGGAAAATGCTGACTCAGCTCCCATTGTTTTAGAACCGGCCTTGCCCTACTACTCAATGTGGTGGACGCGGCGTTCAAGTAGATTCAAATATGGCGGTCCAATAGCCAATCTATAGTCCTCTTTCTAGCTCGTTGGTAGTCTGGCATGAAATACAACAGCAAAATTTTGAATTATGTGTCTCATGGCTGGCAGTAAGAAACTGTGGATGTTGAAATATCACCTGAGTTCAAATTAATTTAGACATTAGACAGAGGTAAGCTTATGTTAGCTTCAGAACTGTCTTTAATTGCAATTTGTGTTGTATGGTTTGTAATGCAGATCATAGATGATAATTTTAAGGGCAAATTTTTAGCTTGCATGAATCAGCTGTGACTTTTGCAGAGACTGACTTCACAGATACTGACCAACTATCTGAAAGATATCAATAGTAGAATGGTAAAGGATTCTGAAGAATTTTGTTTGTGTTCCTGCAAAGTGGCCATAAAACTTGTAAATCTTAGTGATCGTGGTTGTAAAATAATGTTGAATAATTTTGTAAAGAATGAAAGTGATTGATAAAGATGTAATGTTGACAGGAAACTTAAGAAAGTTAAAACAGCTTTATACGGGGCGTGGGGGATGGCAATCCTAAATAACTGTATTTTTATTGGCAAATTTTATATGACCTTGGCCCAATTTTATATGGAATGGCCGTGTTTAAACTTAGATTGTAAATAAATGTATGTGCAACAAGTTCCATTGTTTAATTTCAGCATGAATGCTGACTCAATTAGTTACCAGAGTAGGGAACTAAATTCAGGGTCAGGGTCATAATATTTTTCAGTTCATATTATCATGAAATTAAAATATGAGTTTCATACCTAATCTTGTAAAATATTTCAAACTTTCTGAGTATGATTTTGGTCCTCAACTCCGGTTTGTTTCCTTTATTTTGGTGTACCTTTCTCCTGTGTTATTAATGATTTTCAGAAATTATTGTTGGCAGTAATTATTTTACCACTTTCAAAAATAATCAATTATTACCTTCTCCAGACCTTCCACTTTTCTCTCAGAGACATCAACTGTAGTGCACTCATGGAAATATCAATGAGCAAATACAGCAAAAGAATGTTATTCCACGTTGTGAGCATTCTTCCAGTAGGACCGAATAGAGAAGCTAGGGCAATGGGAAAGTGGGGTAAGTTCGTAAGTAATTTTTTTGTTTTCTCATGCAGAAACAAATGTGAATGAAGTGCATTTAATGAAATGTACTTAATTAATTGATCTAATCTGTATATGTCAAATTAATAAAAAAAGTAAAATTTCCAATCACGAAGAATTGTACTAGTTATTTGATTAAAATAAAAATGTCTAGAGTTACCTTTCAATCATTAAGCTGTTTATTTCCCCTGCATATTTCACGACGATTCCTTTGATTTCAGTCACTCGCGATTCGTAATGTAGCTGACCGTGTAAGATGCAGAGATTAGTGTTACAGTGTACTAATACTTGTAAAATTAAAAAAAGCTAGTTTATTCACGTGAGGAAATCCAAGGATCATTGATTTAAGCGCAGTTGTTCGGCGAAGACTGGATGGGTCACGTGACTTCGCTCGCCCGGGCCTGTCTTTCTTGTAGGCCTTGCATGTTGGTGACCTTCGTGATAGAATGTTTCTTGTCTTACTCGTTCATAGACATTTGTTCAACACACATATATTTGCATAGTTCTATTGCAGCGAACGGCGTAGCAATGTTGAAACACCGGATCCCGTGAGATTTCCGAAGTTATGCAACAACTGGCGTGGGTAGCCCACGTACTGTTGGCTAGAGGACGAACGGAAAGGAACTGGCCACCCTTCCTCAAGTAAACTCCGGTTCGGTGACCCCTGGCCGAGTTGAGAGCACTTACTTGTCAGTGTTTTAGTTCTACTATGGCAGGAAAGTAATAGGCAGCGATTAGAGCGATTTTGTTAAACATTTTCATTTAAACTCGTCCCGAAAGCACACAAATGCACCCTGTTTTTGTCAAGGTGTAGACAAACCTCAATGTATTAATTAATCAAAGAATCTCTATGATATAGTATTATTTATTTCGGGAATTAAAACGTTCAGCCGATGTCAGAAGGTGCACGGAAGACTTGTATTTAATGGTTTAATAATGAATGTCCAGATGTAGCTTTAAACATTTCGAATAAGCACCACCAAGCTTCTACCCAATCACAGAACATATTACACAGGCAGTTCAATAATTTTTCAATAATTGAAAAACTGATTTCTTTTACTGTTTTTGCATTTTTTTTTGCAAGTTGCTATACGTCGTTCCGACACAGACAGGTCTTACGGCGACGATGGGACAGGAAGAAGCTAGGAGTGGGAAGGAAGCAGCCGTGGCCTTAATTAGGTACAGCCCCAGCATTTGCCTGGTGTGAAAATGGGAAACCACGGAAAACCATCTTCAGGGCTGTCGACAGTGGGGTTCGAACCCACTATCTCCAGAATACTGGATACTGGCCGTAATTAAGCGACTACAGCTATCGAGCTCGGGTTTTTTTGCTTTCATATCCTGAAGGGGTACGGGGCCTCTTAGAGGGGGACCCCCTCTCTCTGGCCAGAAGATGTGTGGTGATTTGAGGCGCTGTGCAGGATGAAGGAAAGTGGATTAGCTGTGGCCTATAAACAGAAAATGCCCCGGCATTTGCCTTGAAGTGAGAATGGAAAACCACGGAAAACTATTATCAGGGTTTAAAACCCAAATGAGAAACTATTAAGCCAAAGCCAGTCCACTCGGTGATGTAACTTAATGATTGCAGCATTATAAATATGCCTTGTTGATAATTCCAGATCAATAGAAACGGATTTATTCCTATATGTATGCTAGCACTGCCCCTCATACTTCCAAACACACACAGAATTATAAAAGAGCAACAAATCTGTCTCGTCTGGGCGAACGAAGGAGAGAAATCTTAACTTGTAACGTTCTGAATGCAACTACGTCTGATAACTTTGTAACTCCTTTATACAACTAATTAGTCTGTAACACCGACACTGAAATCGACTTTCTATTTATTTAAACTTTTTCGCTAGTGGCTTTACGTCGCACCGACACAGATAGGTCTTATGGTGACGATGAGATAGGAAAGGCCTAGGAGATGGAAGGAAGCGGCCGTGGCCTTAATTAAGGTACAGCCCTACCATTTGCCTGGAGTAAAAATGAGAAACCACGGAAAACCATCTACAGGGCTGTCGACAGTGAGATTCGAACCCACTATCTCCCGGAGCAACCTCACATCCGCGCGCCCCTAACCGCACGGCCAACTCGCCCGGTTTTATTTAAACTGATGTTAGTTTCTCAACGATTAAAAGAATTCGCAATAGACTACATTTTCAAATTTAAAGTTGTTTGTAAGTTATGTAGACAGTCAATTAAGTTTGAATTTAGTATAAAAAATGGCGCGTGGCCTCCAGAGAGGCCTGGTGTAGGTCTTTCGAATTGACGCCTGAGGGGCGACCTGCGCGTCTGTGAGAATGGAGTCTTAGGCTACATATCATGAAATCTAATGCTGAAGACGGCACACACACCCAGTCTCGGAACCATCGGAATTAACCAATGAATGCCAGACGCAGCCGGGATTCGAATCTGGGACCCCTTGGACCGAAGGCGACCACTAGCTAACCATTTAGCCATGGACATAAAAACTTGTGTTCTAATCCCGAGGGGTACAGTTTTTCCAGGCACACCTCCGATGGAGATGAGCTGCACGTACCATTTTACCTACATACCAGCCCTTGTGGTTTGTCAGATATCTTAATATTTACGGTGATTTGAAGATAGAGAGCCGGGCTGAGTGGCTCAGACGATTGAGCGCTGGCCTTCTGACACCAACTTGGCAGGTTCGAACCTGGCTCAGTCCAGTGGTATTTGAAGGTGCTTAAATACGTCAGCCTCGTGTCGGTAGATCCGCTGGCACGTAAAAGGACTCGTGCGGGACTGAATTCCGGCACCTTGGCTTCTCCGAAATCCGTAAAACTTGTTAGTGGAACGTAAAGCAAATAGTTTACGACGGATATTGTCTGTTTTGTTCTCTATTTCTTAATCCGTTTACCCTACAGGGTTGGTTTTACCCTCAGACTCAGCGAGGGATCCCTCTTCTACCACCTCAAAGGCAGTGTCCTGGAGCGTGAGAATTTGGGTTGGGGATAGGGTTATTTTTGCAAGTTGCTTTACGTCGCACTGACACAGATGGGTCTTATGGCGACGATGGGACAGGAAGGGGCTAGGAGTGGGAAGGAAGCGGCCGTGGCCTTAATTAAGGTACAACCCCAGGATTTGCCTGGTGTGAAAATGGGAAACCACGGTAAACCATCTTCAGGGCTGCCGACAGCGGGGTTCTAACCCACTATCTCCCGATTACCGGACACTAGCCGCACTTAAGCGACTGCAGCTATCGAGCTCGGTGGGGATAGGTCTTATGGCGACGATGGGATAGGAAAGGGCTATGAGTGGGAAGGAAGCGACCACGGCCTTAATTAAGATACAGCCCCAGCATTTGCCTGATGTGAAAATGGGAAAGCACAGAAAACTACCTACAGGGCTGCTGACAGTGGGGTTCGAACCCGCTATCTTCCGATTGCAAGCTCATAGCTGTGCGCCACTCTCCGCACGGCCAACAGGAAATACTGGTAGTAGCATTGGGGAGATGAGTGGGTTCGAAACCCACCGTTAGCTGTGATGAGAGTGATTTTCCTTGGTTTCCCATTTTCGCTTCCAAGACAAATGCCGCAACAGTTTCAGTTTATAGGCCACAGCCGATTCGTTCCACCTCTTTACTAAATTTCATTCTGCATCATTCATTTCATTTTCGTTAACTCCTCAACTGAAGATTGTGCCAGGAAGGGCATCTGGACGTAAAAAATACCCCATAATTTAATCTCACCTCATCTCCAACACCGTATCAGGAAATGGAACTATGATGTAGACATATATTTTTATTATTATTATTATTTTATCACTTTAATATAATCATTGTGGCAAACAAAATATGTTAAGGGGCCGATGACCTTCGATGTTAGGCCCCTTAAAACAACAAGCATCATCATCAAAATATGTTAATGTTTCTACAATGTATTCATGATTTATGTAATTCCATACTAAGGTGAAATATTGGGTGTGATCAAACATGTGGCAAGTATTCGGGGGTGGATAGTACACACAAAAACAACACAAAAAGTCCCGATGAACACATGTCGTACGTTCGATCGTTCACGAGCCACAGACTTCAGAACATTGTACATGAAGCGTAGATAGTACAAACCTGGCACATCCCATGTGGAGTAGCTGTCACCATGCTGGCGTACCATCAGAGATACTGGATTATCATACAAGAAGTCCTCAAAATGTCCACCAGGCGCCTGAATGCACGCCTCAACACATCACCTAATTGATTGTTGGGCACGATGAATATTGCAATGTTCGTAACTGGATGCTCCAAACTTAATCTTAAATATGAACTAGGCTAATATCTAAAAGAGGTGTAATTCGTAACTGATCGACCGTGGGATACATATTCATAGGGACTTATGTGTTGTTTTGGGGTGTACTATCCCCACCTCCAGTACTTATCACATGTATGGGAACATCCTGCATATCGGTGAAGCCTTTGGATTTATAACATTTAACGATTACCATACGAAAAATCCTTTCTTAACCTCGTAACACCGTAATTTATGTTTCAACATTTCACCAGGTTTTTCAATACTTTACGTATCTCAGACGTTACCGATTACGACTTGAGCCAGTTTTGCTTTCAACGCCTCAGATGTATAAATTCACATTCTGTCTGATTATAAGGATTATGGTACTGTGGTTGTGGCATCAAATAATTTAGATCCGACATTTGTATGGAGCCAGTCTTAGCACATCCCGTATTGATGATCATGTGGGCTAATCTTTTAAGGAAATACTGTATCATGACAAGTTGACCGTGCCGTGCAAAAAACATTCATTTACGGCATAAATTTTGCTAGAATCTTGGAGTCAATGTTTAGGTAGCTCAGGAGTTCTACTTTTCCAGTACGTTACTCACAAACTGTGTACTCTGTTCTGCGTCACACAACCTCTCATTCGTAGGCTCATTATATTTATTATCTACGGACAAGTGGTCATGTTTTTCGTTATAATGTAAGAGTAACCGAGGGATTTTGCGACTCTGGAAGTGACCGCTCAACTTAGCCTGAGACCATTAAGAGAATTATATAGGATCTATACCGCCAATATGAAATTTAAAAAATATATACCCCGTTTCCTCTATAATTATTTAATAAAACATACGATATTCTTTACAGGATATATAATCATATCTTACATATTCACTGCCTTTTTTTCTTGACGATATCTTTTGTAAGAAATAAGATTTTAAAATTATAATATATCATTTATTTATATTTCCATTCAATTGTATTTTTCATGGTGACATTATTTTCCTACTTCTCCCATCGTAGATCCACACTACCAATGTAATGCTGTCTATAAATAGTAACAATTTTGAAGTTGTAACTGAAGCAGTTCCCGAGAAAGGGGGAACTATTTCAAGAAAATGGATTTTCAGCAATTGCAGTCACATTACTATGCCGTTTGCGAAATATAAATGCTATCATACGTTGTTACCTAGTTGAATGCAAATTAGGAAATTGTAATAATAATAATAATAATAATAATAATAATAATAATAATAATAATAATAATAATAATAATAATAATAATAATAATAATAATAATAATAATAATAATAATAATAATAATAATGTTATTTGCTTTACCTCTCACTAACGACTTTTACGGTTTTCGGAGACGCCGAGGTGCCGGAATTTAGTCTCGCAGGAGTTCTTTTACGTGCCAGTAAATCTACCGACACGAGGCTGACGTATTTGAGCACCTTCAAATACCACCAGACTGAGCCAGGATCGAACCTGCCAAGTTGGGGTCAGAAGGCCAGCGCCTCAACCGTCTGAGCCACTCAGCCCGGCAGGAAATTGTAACAAAGCAACGAATGCAGTCACCTTACGCAACGCTATGTCTGATATAATTCAGTCCAACCACAGCCTTCTGGTTTTCTAAGAAGGAAGTTTTTTCACACCAGGCAAATGCTGAGGCTGTACCTTAATTAAGGCCACGGCCGCTTCCTTCCAAATCCTAGGCCTTTCCTATCCCATCGTCGCCGTAAGACCTATCCGTGTCGGTGCGACGTAAAGCCCTTAGCAAAAAAAAGAAGGAAGTTATTCTTCTCAGTGTCAACTCAATTAAAATAGCAGGTTATATTAACAGTTTTCTGGAGCAAATAGCACCTTAGATATATTGCATTTTAATTGAGCAAGTGCTCGCGAATACTAAAAAAATGTATAGCACAGTAACAATGAAGAAATTCACTTAATTAAGAAATTATTAAAAACTAGCAGTCCCCGCGGTTGCGCCCGTGTTGAAGTTAGAATTACATTTGAACACTGTTGGTAAAAATATTGAACAGTCCAATAATAACTTATCCCTGATCACCTTCTTTGTGAAACACTGGGGCGTTTGCTGCTAACTATTCCCAGAAAAATAGGCATGCTGTTGCTGCACGACAACGCCAGGCCACACGCAGCCAACAGCTCGCGTGAATTGTTACGGTGCTTGCGGTGGGACGTACTGGACCATCCTCCTTGGAGCCCTGACCTCGTACCCAGTGAATTCCATCTCTTCGGATAGTTGAAGAGCACCTGGGTGGTAAGCGATTCAACGAAGGTGCGGCCGCTCAGCATGCCGTCATACATTAATGGTATGCAAAAAAAAACATTAAAGAGAAAGGTGATTGCGGTTAGAAGGTGTAGAATTAGAAGTGATCAATTAAACAGAATATTTAGGAATTATAAAAACATCGAATGGGATGTGGATTGAACAAATAACACGCGGTAAATGAAATGAAATGAAATGAAATTAATCAAGCACAAGGTGTTTAGAGAGGAAGATGCGAAATACGAAATTCAAGTTACATAAAAATATTTTTTTATGTGCTGGTGATATCAAGAACATTCTATGGGGACAGAAATATGGAATACTGAAGTAGATAGAAAAGAACTGGATGTAATAAGTTATAAATTCTGCAAAATAATTATGGGTCTTCCGGAATATACAGCCAATAGCGGAGTTATTGGACTATGTGAAGATATAGGCATTAAGTGCTCTCCCCCCAGTTGATAGTTATCCGTGACTGGGAGACAGGGGCGTTCATTCAGTCGTGCATGTTTGTATACAAGCCAGTCAGACAATTAATACGTTCATTCATTCATTGATTCATTCATTTGTTCATTCATTCATACAGTCATTCAATTAATTCATAATGTTTGTTGTAAGCTAAGCATACTCTGTTCAGACTTGTGACATAAATAAATACCTGTACTAATATCAATGAATGCACGTTGTTCTAGACTATAAAAAACGTCTAGAACAGAAATAAATAAAATATTAGAAACTACAACTTAGGGATTTGGTGTAAATAGTGATTAGGCGTAATTGTTACATTTAAGGTAGCAATAGATACATTGACTGTAATAAGAAAATCAGGCGCGTATCAAAAATAATTTGGATTTCAATAAATGATTACTCTCTCCTGAGTCCTAGCGATCCGGAACTAGGGGATGGGAGTATCCTATTCTAAAAGCATTCAATCAGATATAGCTAGAAATGTAATAAAATACTGGTTAAAATTAAGAAGAGGAGATAGGAGGGAAATATTGAATTTAGCATACCAAAATCAGATGAAACATTTAAATGATGATGATTATTAGCTAATTAAAGTCAAAAGAATACTCGACAGAACAGGAATGGGAGATTACTGGGGTAAAGAGATTCAGAGCAAAGATAAGACATTCAGGAAGAAAGTAATGATTAGAGTGAAAGTTATTGAGAAGCAGATGATTATCGCAGAATGTAAGACTAAAGAGTATTATCGAAATTCTATGAAATGCGCAAACGGTTCAACGTTTGACAGTACGAAGCCGAGTAGATTCTCGTGCCTTTCGGCATAAATTCTACGTGCACCACAACCTCCATGTCAAAGAACACTGTCGCCATTACCTTTCCTGCTGAAGGTTGGATCTTGGCCTTCTTTCGTGGTGGTAATGTGGTGTGCACCCATTCCATCGATGATCTCTTTGTTTCGGGGGTGAAGTGGTGGACGCACGTTTCATCCCCTGTGATGATTCGCCGCAGAAACTCGTTTCTCTTCACAGAATACCGTTGCGAAAATGCCAGTGACGATTGGAAACGTTGTCCCTTGTGAACATCGGTGAGCAGAAGTGGGACCCATCTTTGCCACAGTTTACGAAATCCAAGGTGCTGGTGAACAATAGAGAACACACTTCCGTACGAAATGTTCAGCATGCTCGCAATTTCCTGCAGTGTTATGCGCCAGTTCTCTCTAATGATCCCATCCACACGGTCAACATTTGCAACCGTATTGGACGTTGCGGGCCTGGCTTCGCGATATTCGTCCGTGAGATCCGTGTGTCCAGCGTCAAATTGCTCACACCACTTTACAATACCTGGGCGAGAAATCGCTAGCTCACCATATGCCACAGTGATGTCACGATGAATGCCCGTGCAATTGAGGCGTTTATCCCTTAGAAATCTAATAGTTGCACGCACCTTCAATTTGGAGTAAACATCCAGTTTCGCGTCATTGAGTCTAGCCCGCTCTGCACACAAAACACGACGGTATACCACACCATCGTTCCTACCGGACGTGTCAGCAGTTACTGTAGCTTGCTCCGCATTGGCCACGGTCACGACACACAGCGTGCTCTCGCGGCGAGCTAGTGTAACTTACTTTTCGATTTGCCCTCGTACTACATCTAGGATAAAATGGAAATAAAAAGAAAATGAAAAAGGGATAATAATTTGTGGAATGAATATAAACATGATTAGATTTAAGTATAATATTTAATGTCGTAATAGTAAAATTATTTCTAAAAAGGATAACTTAATGCATGTATCTAACAAATGGATTGCAATAAATGAATGCTCTCTCCCGATTTTTAGGCGATACGGAAATAGGGGTTGGGAGTATTCTATTCTTCTTACGGTTATATCACTTGACTATGAATACACGCGATTTTTTATTTTATTTTTTCTGGTTGCTGAAGACCATTTATTTATGATTATATCTTATAGAGAGAAACTTTACGACATGTCAAACATATTCATGAGAATATACGTTAACTTAAATATTTATGTTAATGATCTATGCTTAGTCATTAAATATTTGTCCTTATACACTAGTCCTTCCCTCACCAACTCTCTTTCCACAAAAATGTGTAAATTATCCGTTATTTACACACCTTCATAAATATTTTGAGAGGAAAATAATTTATAAAATAAGTATGTTTATTATCAAAGTTTCTCTGTAATCCCATAACGCGAAATCTATTTAAATGTATCCGAACCTGTTGTTTTTATTTTTACAGTACGATATGAAGTGAACGTCCCGGTTCCTTGGCTTAATGGTCAGCGTACTGACCTTCGGTTCATGGGACGGTGGGTTCGATTCTCGGTTGATCCAAGGATTTTAACTGCATATGATTAATTCCTCTGGCCCGGGGACTGAGTACTTGTGTCCGTCTTAACGCACACTTCTCTTCATGTAAATACAACACACTATGAACCACCACAGAAACACGGGATATTGAATATATACCTCCACACAGAGTTGGGGTCATGAAGAGCACTCGGCTGTAAAACTTGGCCAAACCCACAACAAGCGCTGTCCCAATAAATTGAAAAAAAAAAGGCTAAGAAAAATATATGAATTGAACGTGAGAACTTTAATTTATAAGTGTCTCAACGTTATAGTGTACTGTTTATACTGTAGAGACGTCTGTGCGTACAACAGACTGTCTTTGGGCAATGCTCGTCATCAATAGGCGGTTGTCATGACTATCGTGCTTGCTGCAACTCTCTCGTACCTGTTCTGGTACAATATATAGCAACAAGTCTGTTCATTGACCGTTAACAAGGACGGTATTGTAACGTATTCATCGTCAACTCATCAACAGTTTGCCATCCTTATGACAAGCTACTGCATCTTCCATAATTCCTTCAGTCGTTGTGTTCATGTATACTTTGTGTTATCACATAAATAACTTCCATAAACAAGAATAGAGGTGATAAACAAAATTGAAAACATGGTATCAGTTTCCTACTCAATGAGTAGTACTATTGTATAACCATCAAAACAGAAATGCAGGTACATAGAAGCACAATCATGCTCATGTTTACGTTGTAAGGGACGGAGAGTCTATCACTATAAGGCAAATATCTGAGCATGATCACTGCCAGGGATACGAAGACTATAAGGCGATATATTCCGTGATGGAAGGTGTTGGACATCAGTTATTGAAGTCGTACGGACTTGCTAAAAGAAAAACAAAGCAGTTCTTTGAAATTCGAATGGAAGTAAGAGCTGGGTGAGGAAGACGACGCTTCTCATGGGAAGAACGGGAGAGAAGCGTGCGAAAACAGTGGTGGAGATGAAAAGATCACGGGAGAACAGATGCGAGTGATGGAAATGAGGTTACCCCGACACATGAAGGCAAAAGAGAATTATTTTAATAATAATAATAATAATAATAATAATAATAATAATAATAATAATAATAATACCACTGATCAACAAAAATGACTTTCGGCATTTATCTTGGTATCCACCACGCGTTCTAGGACAGATGGAACATACAAAATATGCAAACCAGTTGTCTCTATTACCCACCGTTCTTGAGATATACGATATCAACCATTTACGTGTCCGACTCGTTGGCTGAACGGTCAGCGTACTGCCCTTCGGTTCAGAGGGTCCCGAGTTCGATTCCCGGCCGGGTCGGGGATTTTAACCTTAATTGGTTTATTCCAATGGCACGGGGGCTGGGTGTATGTGTTGTCTTCATCACCATTTCATCCTCATCACGACGCGCAGGTCGCCTACGGGAGTCAAATAGAAAGACCTGCACCTGGCGAGCCGAACCCGTCCTGGGATATCCCGGCACTAAAAGCCATACGACATTTCATTTCATTTCAACCATTTACGTATGTTTAGCAATGCATCACGGAAAAACAACTCACAGACAGAGATTTTACTACATCACTGATTGGCTCATGGAACACTAATGAACATGCCTTTTAGCTAAGATTAGTGCAAATGCATCACATGGCACATTGAATTTGTCTGGTACATAGTCTAACACGTAGCAAAACAGATTTGGTGAATTTGTTCGACCTCTGGACGTAATAATGTCCACTGTCACTGATAATGAAAAAGAAGCAAATGAAAATGTTCGGCTTTGTATGAAAAATAATGCAAGGCAATGAAAACAATTCTCGCTGAACGCTGTTCCATGAAAAATGAAACGTCCTCAATATCTTCAAACCCTGACGGGATAGAACCAAACGGTTTCTAGTTTTGAAATCAGCATGGAAAACTGCACTAGAAACAGTAAACATCATGTCAGGTATCTACTCCTTGTGAATAAGTGTAATAATAATAATAATAATAATAATAATAATAATAATAATAATAATAATAAAATTGTGTATTAAAAATAAAGTGTTATACGTGTTACCCGTTATGTCGATGCAACACCAACCACATCTAAATTGTAACGCCATTGTAAATCGGATGATTCATTGTGAAAGTCTGTCTTCACCAGATTATTGAAGAAGAAACTGGAAGTGGATGTCAAGATTAATTTTACTGATATTTAACGAAATTTTTGAAAACTTACTAACCCTTCCTCACCTGAACACTTAACAGATTAAGATCTGGAGTGACACGTTGTAAAACCAACCTGAAAAGGTGGGGGTATGGTGATCAAGATTTGTGTGAGTGTGGTGAAAAGCAAGATCATGGACACCTTCTCATCTGTAGAAATCTGCCTAAACCATGTAGTATGAAGGATTTGGTTGAAGCCAATGAATGTGCCATCTCGACAGTTGAATACTGGAAAAACAAAGTGTAAATAGAGTAGTTGTAAATATACTGTAGTGATTTTGGACACGGATAAATAAATAAATAAATAAATAAATAAATAAATAAATAAATAAATAAATAAATAAATAAATAAATAAATAAATAACACTTTTTTAAAATTTAGCTTTTTTACAATTGGCCTTATATAGCAGCGAAACCGATAGGGCGACGATGGGATAGGAAAGGGACATGAGTGGGAAGGAAGCGGACATGGCCTTAGCTAAGGACATAGGAAACCACGAAAAACCATCTTCAGTGTTGCCGACAGTGGGGTTCGAACCCACGATCTACCGAATGAAGCTGCGCGCCCCTAACCTCACGGCCAACTTGCTCGGTGCTCGTTACACATTAATAATATAATTATTATTTATTCTGTTTGTTACCCCAATCATCCTTGTGTCAGTGAAAATACCTTCACAACAATGAAAAAGTCTAATATATATAGTTAAAGGGTGTTTTAAAGGTAACAATTCAGTGTCGTTGGCTTCCGGCACGTTGAAGAACTCCTGCGGAACGAAATCCCGACACCCCGGCGTCTGCCAGGGAACTATCATTTAGGACGGACGTAAAAAATAACATTATTATTAACAAATACATCGTAATTGGAAAATATCCCGGTGACGGTGGTCACATACAGTAGTGCAATAATGAAGTAAATTTAAACATAATTACCCAATAACAACAACAACAACAACAACGAGTACAACAAGCAATTCCATGTAAAGGAAATATTACAAGAAATACTACTAGTTTAACTTTCTAAATCCATGATCATCGTATACAAATTCACACATACCTTAAATAGCTCAGATGCCTTAATACTAAGATTTACAGTGGGCTGAGCATTGGATTAAAATATGACACAAACACAGAAATTTACACACAATTTACGGAATGCTGGAGCCTATTTTTGGAGCATCTTACATTTTAGAGAAAATGCTCTAAGACAGCTGCAGGTGATGCATTCCAATACTCAACTCCCCGATTTACGAACGACTATTTACCATAGTTAGTTTTCTGCGGTCTACATTTTACTTCATGCTGATGATCTGTCCTACTTATGTAACACGGCTTTTCCAGTCGAATGCTTAACTCTCCCTAAGCTGGCTTATTCCTATAAGCATTATACATGACACATAATCGTGTTCGTCTCAATCAATCAATCAATCAATCAATCAATCAATCAATCAATCAATCAATCAATCAATCAATCAATCAATCAATCAATCAATCAATCAATCAATCAATCAATCAATCAATCAATCAATCAATCAATCAATCAATCAATCAATCAATCAATCAATCAATCAATCAATCAATCAATCAATCAATCAATCAATCAATCAATCAATCAATCAATCAATCAATCAATCAATCAATCAATCAATCAATCAATCAATCAATCAATAAGTACTGATCTGCATTTAGGGCAGTCGCCCAGGTGGTAGATTCCCTATCTGTTGTTTTCCTAGTCTTTTCCTAAATGATTTCAAAGAAATTGGAAATTTATTGAACATCTCCTTTGGTAAGTTATTCCAATCCCTAACTCCCCTTCCTATAAATGAATATTTGCCCCAATATGTCCTCTTGAATTCCAACTTTATCTTCATATTGTGATCTTGGCTACTTTTATAAACACCACTCAAACTTATTCGTCCACTAATGTCATTCCACGCCATCTCTCCGCTGACAGCGCGGAACATACCACTTAGTCGAGCAGCTCTCCTTCTTTCTCTCAATTCTTCCCAGTCCATACTTTGCAGCATTTTTGTAACGCTACTGTTTTGTCGGAACTACTTGCCAGTGTCTCCCACCCACGGTTTTCTGTCATACTTGTACACTGCTTCTAGACGGTATCCCTGAACAACGTCCGAATGTTTGTTGGTGGAGTTTCGATCAACCTGTATATCAAAAAGGAATATAGTTTTCTTAAATTTCTCGGCGTGGATGTTTTCGAGAGATGTTGGTGTAAGATTAAATCTTCTTCTTCTTCTTTATCTGTTTACTCTCCAGGGTCGGTTTTCCCTCGGACTCAGCTAGGGATCCCACCTCTAAACCTCAAGGGCAGTGTCGTGGAGCTTCAGACTCTGGGTCGGGGATACAACTGGGGAGGATGACCAATACCTCGCCCAGGCGGCCTCACCTGCTATGCTGAACAGGGGCCTTGCGGGGGGATGGAACGTTTGGAAGTGATAGACAAGGAAGAGGGAAGGAAGAGGCCGTGGCCTTAAGTTAGGTACCACCCGGCATTTGCATGGAGGAGAAATAGGAAACCACGGAAAACTTCCAGGATGGCTGAGGTGGGAATCGAACCCACCTCTACTCGGTTGACCTCCCGAGGCTGAGTGGACCCCGTTCCAGCCCTCGTACGACTTTTCAAATTTTGTGGCAGAGCTGGGAATCGAACCCGGGCCTCCGGAGGTGGCAGCTAATCACATTAACCACTACACCCCAGAGGCGGACGTAAGATAAAATCAAGTGTAAATTTATTTGGTGTTGACAGTCTTAAACTATGCAAATTTGTGATCCATTTCTGTGGGAAACTATTTTAGGAACCATGTTTTGAATTTATTATTACTCGTCGATTTTTCTCGTACCCTAATGGAGATTAAAAATGAAAATCCACAGCCTGTTTCCAGTCATTCGACCAGGTCAGGAATGGAATGAATGAAACCCCCATCTAGCGGCAAGGATAGGAATTTTGCTGGCTGCCGAAGCCTGTCGCACTCGTCTGGGGCAATGATTAATGAATGACAGATGAAATGAACCGATAATGTGGAGTGTTGCTGGCATGAAATATGACAGGAAAAACCGGAGTACCCGGAGAAAAACTCGTCCCGCCTCCACTTTGTCCAGCACAAATGTCACATGGAGTGACCGAGATTTGAACCACGGAACCTGGCGGTGAGAGGCCGGCGCGTTGCCGCTGAGCCACGGAGGCTCTCCTGACGGAGATGTGAAATTAAATTACGTTTCACTCTTACCGAGGTCCATCTCTGATCAGATATAGTGTTTACAATGTCTTCTGCTACTGGCTAGAAGAAGTTTGTTGTTTTCGTTGATTGGCCTCAGTCTGAACTTCGTCTTCACAACATAACAGTGACCGAGGTATGCGCGACGATAGCAGCACATTCGTTATGCAGCGAGGCTGTGTGGCGAGTGCTGTAGAACACTGTCGCTCAGGGAGCCGGTTTATGTGTACATGTCAGTCAGTGGGCTTAGCAGACTGATCTGTACCTAGTAGCACTTTCAGGCTTAAGGGAATCTGGACTGGAAACCTACATATTAAGGTCCATTTGTAGGTCCGTATCAAAGAAACTATAAGTTCCAAGACAAGCAAACTTCGCTTATTGTTAACATCAACTAGCTGAACAACAGGGATGAAAATAATAACAAATCACATTCAAGGTAAGACTCCACTCAAAAAGTGTTCAGCTCCATGGCTAAATGGTTAGCGTGCTTGCCCTTGGTCACAGGGGTCCCGGGTTCAATACCCGGCAGGGTCGGGAATTTTAACAATCATTGGTTAATTTCACTCGCACGGGGGCTGGGTGTATGTGTCGTCTTCATCATAATTTTATCCTCATCACTACGCGCAGGTCGCCTACGAGCGTCAAATCAAAAGACCTGCATGTGGCGAGCCGAACTTGTCATCGGACACTCCCGGCAATAAAAGCCATACGCCATTCCATTTTTACTCAAAAATTAACTTTTCCTGTAGTTCGTCAATTTCAAGCTTGTTTTCAAATCAGGTTTATCATGTACATATGCAGCAATTGCCAAATTTTAAGTCCAGAACTGCAATGATTCTTGAATTTTGAGTTTTTAATATGATTTTAATGGTATATTTTGAAAACCAACGTGTTGTATTCAGGCCTCAATCTTTACATTTCAGATATTTGAGGTACCTTGTCAAGACATAGTGAAACAGTTCTGTGCATTCAGTTTATGAGAAATTTTATTCATTTACTTTTATATTTTATTTTCAAATTTCAAACTTAAATATTTTCTTTAATTATCTGTACACAAATGTCTATATAAATAAAATTGTAGGGGGTCCGCTGTCTGTAATTTCTTTTGTTTTGCCAATTTTTCAGATATTTATCCGTTTTAGGTCGACTCAAGACCGAAACGGTGGTTTTTACGTTTCGTGTCTGTTTGTTTGTCTGTTTGTCTGTTTGTCTGTTTGTTTGTCTGTCTGTTTGTTTGTCTGTTCCACCATCACGTCGAAACGGCTGGATAGATCTCAACCAAACTTCATATTTACAGTATACTCATCCCGGGGAAGGTTTCGATATGCATATTGTTTTAAAATCTTTGAATATACGGGGGGTTTATAGGAAAACCAGAATGGTTTTTCCACCATCACGTCGAAACGGCTGGATAGATCTCAACCAAACTACATATTTAGAGTATACTCAACCCGGGCAAGGTTTCGATATGCATATCATTTTAAAATCTTTGAATACACGGGGGGTTTATAGGAAAACCAGAATGGTTTCTCCACCATCACGTCGAAACGGCTGGATAGATCACAACCAAACTTCATATTTAGAGTACACTCATCCCGCGGAAGGATTCGATATGCATATCATTTTAAAATGTTTGAATAGACGGGGGGTTTATAGGAAAACCTGAGTGGTTTTTCCACCATCACTTCGAAACGGCTGGATAGATCTCAACTAAACTTCATATTTAGAGTATACTCCTCCCGGGGAAGGTTTCTGTATGCATATTATTTTAAAATATTTGAATAGACGGGGTTTTACAGGAAAAACAGAATGGTTTTCCTCCATTTTCTCTTATACTATTGATTTTCTGTAAACTTAGTTTACCGTACGTGAAACGTCTCTTCATTATAAACAACTTTCGTTATGTTCATAATTTACCTTACTCTTCACATGACGGAGAAATTTACAATTTTCCGCTGGTATCATGCTCTGCATTGAGTGACCGACAGAACGACAACGAACCTACAGGTTACCATGGCAACGTCTCTGACTGCATGCCAGCAGGGAAGTAACGTATTGCCATTTTCCTCATCATGCTTTTAAATTCGTGGTTGTTCCTCGGGTAGAAGGCAAGAGAGGCGTCAATCGGCCTATCTGCGGGATATTGGCGGAATATCGTTGGATGTTATAACCGCCCTCGAATAGATTAGGTAATAACACCATTAGTCATCTTATTATTATTTGTTTACCTAGGAATCACTGGATCTAAATTTCTCCTCTGTTACCGCTTTATTATATCCATAACACACACTAGCATAATTTATTGAGGGGATTTGATTTTCCAATACGTTAACTTGGCATTTACATATTTGTCGTTATCCGGCTGTCCTCAGTTATAATCCATTTTCTATTACTTTCAACTTTCTTAACTGTATTATTTTCTTCCTTAATTACGCCGTATGTACGCGAATGCTACAAACTACTGGATGTATTTCCACCAAGACTCATATTTAGAATACACCTGTCCTTGATAGGTTTTAGGGAAAATATTGTTTCAAAATCCCTGAACTGACTGGGGGTTTATACGAAACCGAAACAGTAATTTTGCACTTCCACAAAATATACACAACCAACGTTAATTTAAATCTACCTGTCTTGGTAGAAATTAATTTATAAACTTTTTTCTCATGTGCATCATTTCGATACCAGGATTAATAAGGGAGATATCATTAACGGACCGTTTTTCTGTACAAGTCACATCGGACTTAACTCACGAGCGGGTGCGTGTAAAACGTATTCCTTACAACTTGAAAACTACTGAAGACATTCGAACCAAAATTTATATTTAGCATCCACCTGTCCAAAGGTAGGTTTTAAACGTAAATAACATTTCATGTTCCGGAATGGACTGGCGGTTTATAGGGAACCGAAATGGTGATTTTACTCTTCCACAATATATACAGAACAAGACCAACCTAACTGGAAATCGACCAAACGTGATGGAATTCCACCTCTAAACCTTTTTCTTCATGTGCACTTTTCATAAATGGTCACTTTTGCAGGTTAAGTCCAGCGGACATAGCCCAAAAGGTGTTTTACATGGAGCAGATTCCTTATCTATATAAATCAAATCGTAACGACTGTGTGCCTCTACACTGACTATTTTGGCGAAATTTTCGTACAGCATTCCGTTATAAGGGGTAATAATGATCATCTCCATAATTTTTGGTTTAGTTTCCTGAAAGTCCTAATTTTTATCCGCCTCGCCCAAAATCCAGATTGCGGCATAATCTGCCAGAAGAAAAAGAAGATAATTGAAATTTGACAAAATTATACCTTTTCGCCTGTAACGAACGGAATACATCCCAGATCATTACATTTTTCACTTTTTATCCCCGAAGAATATCGAAATATGCAGGCAATTTTAATGATGGTGCAGACCTTCGGAAATTCCTATCACATAACGGATTGCACAATCTCCGTTCAATTTGGAATGATCTACAACCTTGGTCTTTTGACTTTTGCCGTATCTGTATCCCATTTACGTTTGATTTTTCTCTATTAATCGATGTTAAGTCAATTTGGAATTTTCACATGCATAATTCATACTTTCAGTTACATATATGAAATACAGAATCATCATACTCTTCACGAAAATCGGCCCACCCAGTAGGCATATGTGAGCCAAATGCTATGTATGTAGCTGTCACATAATTATCCGAAAGGTAATGTAATGTGAGATAATCTTACCAAACCTTTACCCTGTTCCACGTTTCTAACTCAATCTGACCCAAGAATAGATGACATATCATATGACCAGCCATTTAGGCCACTAAATCCGGCGTGTCTTATGGTATAATCCTTTGTCGATATGACGTACGTTTAGTAGCAGTTAATCTGTAAATGAAGGTCTTCAATATTGTAAACACGCATATACTTTCGTATGTCGATCTATATATATTCACTGATGTCGATTTTTAGCTATCGAGAAAGGGTGGGTCTGATATTGTAATCAGTACTCCCCACACCGACTTTGACTGGCAGTAGGAAAGGGTTCCTTCTCCAGCTCCTGTGTAAGGAAGGCCTACAATTGTAATGAATAGTTCCCTACTCGATTTGACTTGCAGAAGGCAAGTGAGCATGCAGTTTTGTTTATAACTCCCCTACCCGATTGTGTTTGGCAGTAGGCAAGGGTGCCCGCCATTATAAAGAAATGTCCTCATCTAAAATGTGACTTTCATTAGGCATAGTGGCCCGCTATTTTGATGGAAACTCACCAACTTGGTGTGACTGGCAGTAAGGTAGCTGGAAGTAGGAAAATGGACCTGGCATTATAATGATAACTGCACAACTCAACTTCGAGTGATAGTAGGGTAATTGCCTGCCATTATAATAAAAACTCCTCAACTGTAATCTGTCTGGAAGTAGGAAAGGGGGCTGCCATTTTAACGATACTCCCCAAATCGATTCTGTCCGCGTAGTAGGCAATGGGGCCTGCAATTATAATGTAAACTTCCCAACTCGATTGTGAATGGCAGTAGACAAGTGAGCCTGCCGTTATATCACAAATACATAACAACCTTTTTACATTGGAAACAACGTACGGGGACCTCCCCATTCTCTTTCTCGGATAACGCTAAGAGACATGCAATTTTAAAACAATCTTATTTACTGCATGTACACTATTTACGTCGATATTCAAATACAATGTAGAATACCGTAGCGAAGCACGGGTACATTCGCTAGTGTCATAATAAAATTAAGAAACTGCATTTCCTGTTCGCCTCTGTGGTGTAGTGGTTAGTGTGATTAGCTGCCACCCCCGGAGGCCCGGGTTAGTTTCCCGGCTTGCCACGAAATTTGAAAAGTGGTACGAGGGCTGGAACGGGGTCCACTCGGCCTCGGGATGTCAACTGAGATACTGCATCAAATTGGTGAGAAGAAATCGATTTGGCCAAATTTGATGAGAAGAAGAGAACCCAGGACTTGTTCAGTTGGTTTTTGAAGAAAGTGTAGCCGGTAAGAACGGAGGGGTATACCAAGGTATGAATATGAAAATCAGATTAGAGCAGATGTAGGATGCAGTAGTTACGAAGAAATGAAAATGTTAGGCTGGTATGGACAGCTGCATCAAACCAGTCTATGGATTGATGACTCAACCAACAACATTGGCCGTAGCTAATTATAGTCGCATTGGTTCACTAATCTATATATATAAAATTGGATGTTGGTATATTTGAAGTTAATAGACTCAAAAACTACTGGACCGATTTCGCTGAAATTTTCACAGTTTGTTCTTATACATCTGAGAGGGATTATGAAGTGGTTTGAACTAAATCTGATTGGTAGTTCGGCACTGGGGATGAGAAGGGGTGAAAAAGAAAGTAGGGAAAGATAAGCAAACCGCAAGACAAGTCTGATCAGCGGGTTGCCTACCCAACAGTATGTGATGATTATGATGTGTTTCTTAAAACTGATTTCTGCTTTTATCTATATAAATAAAATTGTAGGGGGTCCGCTGTCTGTAATTTCTTTTGTTTTGCCAATTTTTCAGATATTTATCCGTTTTAGGTCAACTCAAGACCGAATCGGTGGTTTTTACGTTTCGTGTCTGTTTGTTTGTCTGTTTGTCTGTTTGTCTGTTTGTCTGTCTGTTTGTTTGTTTGTCTGTTCCAACATCACGTCGAAACGGCTGGATAGATTTCAACCAAACTTCATATTTAGAGCATACCCATCCCGGGGAAGGTTTCGATGTGCATATCATTTTAAAATCTTTGAATAGACGGGGGGTTTATAGGAATACCAGAATGGTTTTTCCACCATCACGTCGAAACGGCTGGATAGATCTCGACCAAACTTAATATTTAGAGTATACTCATCCCGGGGAAGGTTTTGATATGCATACCATTTTAAAATCTTTGAATATACGGGGGTTTTATAGGAAAACCAGAGTGGTTTTTCCACCATCACGTCGAAACGGCTAGATAGATCTCAACCAAACTTCATATTTAGAGTATACTCATCCCGGGGAAGGTTTGACATGCATATCATTTTAAAATCTTTGAATAGACGGGGGGTTTATAGGAAAATCAGAATGGTTTTTCCACCATCACGTCGAAACGGCTGGATAGATCTCAACCAAACTTCATATTTAGAGTATACTCATCCCGGGGAAGGTTTCGATATGTATATCATTTTAAAATCTTTGAATATACGGGGGGTTTATAGGAAAACCAGAATGGTTTTTCCACCATCACGTCGAAACGGCTTGATAGATCTCAACCAAACTTCATATTTAGAGTATACTCATCCCGGGGAAGGTTTCGATATGCATATCATTTTAAAATCTTTGAAAAGACGGGGGGTTTATAGGAAAACCAGAATGGTTTTCCTCCATTGTCTCTTATACTATTGATTTTCTGTAAACTTCATTCACCGTACGGGAAACGTCTCTTCATTATAAACAACTTTCGTTATGTTCATAATTTACCTTACTCTTCACATGACGGAGAAATTTACAATTGTCCGCTGGTATCATGCTCTGCATTGAGTGACAGACAGACCGACAACGAACCTACAGGTTACCATGGCAAAGTTTCTGACTGCATGCCAGCAGGGAAGTAACGTATTGCCATTTTTCTCATCATGCTTTTAAATTCGTGGTTGTTCCTTGGGTAGAAGACAAGATAGGCGTCAATCGGCCTACCTGCGGGATATTGGCGGAATATCGTTGGTTGTTATAACCGCCCTCGAATAGATTAAGTAATAACACCATTAGTCATCTTATTATTATTTATTTACCTAGGAATCACTGGACCTAAATTTCTCCTCTGTCACCGCTTTATTATATCCATAACTCACACTAGCATAATTTATTGAGGGGCATTTGATTTTCCAATACATTCACTTGGCATTTACATATTTGTCGTTATCCGGCTGTCCTCAGTTATAATACATTTTCTATTAGTTTCAACTTTCTTAACTGTATTATTTTCTTCCTTAATTACGCCGTATGTACGCGAGTGCTACAAACTACTGGATGTATTTCCACCAAGACTCATATTTAGAATACGCCTGTCCTTGACAGGTTTTAGGGCAAATATTGTTTCTAAATCCCTGAACTGACTGGGGGTTTATACGAAACAGAAACTGGATTTTGCACTTCCACAAAATATACACAACCAACGTTAATTTAAATCTACCTGCCTTGGTAGAAATTAATTTCTAAACCTTTTTTCTCATGTGCATCATTTCGATACGAGGATTAATAAGGGAGATATCATTAACGGACCGTTTTTCTGTACAAGTCCCATCGGACTTAACTCACGACCGGGTGCGTGTAAAGCGTATTCCTTACAACTGGAAAACTACTGAAGACATTCGAACCAAAATTCATATTTAGCATCCACCTGTCCAAAGGTAGGTATTAAACGTAAATAACATTTCATGTTCCGGAATGGACTGGCGGTTTATAGGGAACCGAAATGGTGATTTTACTCTTCCACAATATATACAGAACAAGACCAACCTGACTGGAAATCGACCAAACGTGATGGAATTCCACCTCTAAACCATTTTTTCATGTGCATTTTTTCGTCAGGAGGATTAATAAGGGAGATACCATGAATGGTCAGTTTTGCAGGTTAAGTCCAGCGGACATAGCCACAAAGGTGTTTTACATGGAGCAGATTCCTTATTTATATAAATCAAATCGTAACGACTGTGTGCCACTACACTGACTATTTTGGCGAAATTTTCGTACAGCTTTCCATTAAAGGGGTAATAATGACCATCTGCACAATTTTTTGTTTAGTTTCCTGAAAGTCCTAATTTTTAACCGCCTTGCCCAAAATCCAGATTACGGCATAATCTGCCAGAAGAAAAAAAGAAGATAATTGAAATTTGACAAAATTATACGTTTTAGCCTGTAACGAACGGAAAACATCCTAGATTATTACATTTTTCACTTTTTATCCCCGAAGAATATCAAAATATGCAGGCAATTTTAATGATGGTGCAGACCTTCGGAAATTCCTATCACATAACAGATTGCACAATCTCCGTTCAATTTGGAATGATCTACAACCTTGGTCTTATGACTTTTTGCCATATCTGTATCCCTTTTACGCTTGATTTTTCTCTATTAATCGATGTTAAGTCAGTTTGGAATTTTCACAAGCATAATTCATACTTTCGATTACTTACATGAAATACAGAATCTTCAAACTCTTCACGAAAATTGGCCCACCCAGTAGCCATATGTGAGCCAAATGCTATGTATGTAGCTGTCACATAATTATCCGAAAAGTAATGTAATGTGAGATAGTCTTACAAAAACGTTACCCTGTTCCACGTTTCTAACTCAGTCTGACCCTAGAATAGATGACATATCATAGGACCAGCCATTTAGGGCACTAAATCCGGCGTGTCTTATAGTATAATTCTTTGTCGATATGACGTACGTTTAGTAGCAGTTAATCTGTAAATCAAGGTCTTCAATATTGTAACCACGCATATACTTTCGTATGTCGATCTATATATATTCACTGATGTCGATTTGTAGCGATCGAGAAAGGGTGGGTCTGCTAATGTAATCAGTACCTCCCACACCGACTTTGACTGGCTGTATAAAAGGGCCCTTCTCCAATTCCTGTGTAACTGTCATTAGTAAGGAAGGTCTACAATTGTAATGAATAGTTCGCTTCTCGATTTGACTTGCAGAAGGCAAGTGAACATGCAGTTTTGTGTAAAACTTCCCTACCCGATTGTGTTTGGCAGAAGGCAAGGTTGCCCGCCATTATAAACAAATGTCCTCATCTAAAATGTGACTAGCATTAGGCATAGTGGCCTGCTATTTTGATGGAAACTCACCAACTTGGTGTGACTGGCAGTAAGCTGGCTGGCAGTAGGAAAATCGGCCTGACATTATAATGATAACGGCACAACTCAATTTTGAATGGTGGTAGGGAATTTGCCTGCCATTATAATAAAATCTCCTCGACTGTAATCTGTTTGGGAGTAGGAAATGGGGCCTGCCATTGTAACGAACACTCCCAACTTGATTGTGACCGCGCAGTAGGCAATGGGGCCTCCAATTATAATGTAAACTTCCCAACTCGATTGTGAATGGCAGTAGGCAAGTGAGCCTGCCGTTATATCACAAATCCGTAACAAACACTTTACATTGGAAACAACGTATGGGGACATCCCCATGCTCTTTCTCGCATAACGCTAAGAGAGATGCAATTTTAAAACAATCTTATTTACTGCATGTACACTGTTTACTTCGATATTCGAATACAATGTTGAACGCCGTAGCGAAGCACGGGTACATTTGCTAGTCTTCTATATAATTATATAAAAATGAAAAGTCCACGTTCTGTCCCCATGGCACAGGGGGTGAGAAGTGAGAAAATGTCGCAAATTACAGAGATTACGGGTGAATGTGTGTATGTTCCAGCATAGCTCTCAACCAAATAACTTACTATCGGGAAAAACTACTGTAGGGGCAAGAAACCCCTAGCACCCCTAAAGGAAGGGGGTGAGACTTAAAAATCCGAAAATGACGATATTAGTGATCGATTTATAGGCTTTGGTGTAGCTGAGATTAACTGTGGCACTCTGAATGCCGTTTAAGTCAAAGTTCGTTCCCAATCGGTATGGTAAACACATTATGACTTACTGTTTGGAAAAGAAAACTGTAGGGTAACACACACATACGGGCGGGATCGGAAATGGGGTGAAATATTAAAATATCTCTCTATATATAAAATTGGATGTTGGTATATTTGAGATAAATAGACTTAAAAACTACTGGACCGATTTCGCTGAAATTTTCACAGTTTGTTCTTATTACATCTGAGAGGGATTATGAAGTGGTTTGAATGACATCTGATGGGTAGTTTTCTTATGATGAGTAATTTTAGGTAATTTTATGTAATTGCAAAGCCGCACCAAGATTGACCAAGATTGAATCGACTTGATGGACAGATTGTCGCTAGGCGACAGCATCTTACGCTATACCATGTAGTCCGATAATAAATGCTGTGTAGAGGAGGATGGCAACACGCTGCCATGTTTTATAAAGTACCTTTCTTGATAAGAGATTCATTCTTATGCCTGTTATTTGGAAATATCAATCCAACATGCCGTGATCAAGATGTACTTTCAAGTCATAGGACCAACTTTGATTGGTCTGCCCAGTTTGAAGAATGTAGCTGTGTATTAGATGTGTAAAATATTTAAGAAACTGGGAAAAATGTAGAATATCAACAGTACAACGACACGAGTTATCACCCACTCCTAACGAATAGCAACTGGGGGTTCCCAACGATCAAAGACGAGTCTAAGTAATCCATCTACCCTATATATAAATGTCATTGTAAGTGGGTAAGTATCGGGGGGTGGGGGAAGTAAAAATAATCGAAAATAGTTTCGAATCCGTACTTTTCGGGGTTGCTGAGATGAATAATTACACTCCGGATATTTTATCACTTATTGGTGGGGGTCAAGGAGGGATGAGATACAAAATTAAACGATAATAGTGTCGAATCCCTAATTTTTGGGGTCACTGAGATGAATAGCAACACTCCGGATTTTTAAAGTCAAAGTTAAGCCCTATTTGGGGGAGTTAGATGTAAAAGTAATCGAAAACAGTGTCGAATCCACTGATATCGGGGTCACTGTGATGAATGGTGACACTCTGAAATTTTTAGAAGTCCAAGTTCACCCCCCTTAGTGGTAGGGGTGATTGAAATATAAAACTAATCGAAAATAGTGTCGAATCCATAGTTTTCGGCGTCGCTGAGATGAACAGTGACACTTCGGATTTTTTATTCCTTAGTGGTGGAGGCCAAGTGGGGATGAGATAAAAAAATAATCGAAAATAGTGTCGAATCCATAGTTTTCGGGGTCACTGAGATTAACAGTGACACTCTGGATTTTTTTAATGTCCAACTTCAGAACCATTCGGGATGTGGGGTTAGGGAGAGTGAAATACAAAAATAATCGAAAATAGTGTCGAATCCATAGTTTGCAGGGTCGCTGAGATGAATAGTGGCACTCCGGGTTTTTTATAAGTCCAAGTTCATCCCTCTGTGTGGTGAGGTGTGAGTGGCGAGTGGAATACAAAAATAATCGAAAAGTGTGTCAAATACAAAGTTTTGGAGGTCACTAAGATGAACAGTGACACTTCGGATTTTTTAAGCCCAAGTTCAGCCCCCTTTGGTATAGGGGTGAGAAAGGGTGAAATAATATAATTAACAAAATGACCGAGATTATGGATGTATGTGTGCATTTTCCAGCATAGCTGTCCACTAAATTTGGTACAAATATTACTTACTATCTGTGAAAAATGCTGTTGGGAATGGAGTGAAATATAAATATATCTAAAACTACCGATATTAGTCTCGAACCATACTTTTCAGGACTACTGGAGTGATTTCTACCAAACTTGGTACACATATGACTTACTACCACGTGGGGATAAGAATCCTCTAGCACCCTAGGGGGGTGAGATATAAAAATCGGAAATTGTGTTGATCCCACATTTTTCGGGGTCGCTGTCATTAATAGTGACACTCAGAAATTTTTTACAGTCCAAGTTCCGCCCCTTTGGCATAGGGGTTCAGAAAGGTTAAAAAATATTTGCCTAAAATAACCGAGATAGTGGACGTATGTACGTTCCAGCGTAGGTATCAACCAACACTGGTATACGTTATTATCTGGAAAAAGTACTGTTTGGAGTAAGAGACTCTAGAGCCACTAGGGGAGGGAGTGAAATATATATATATATTTGTGTCGAATCCGTAGTTTTTGGGGACACTGAGATGAACTGTGACACTCTGGATGCCATTTAAGACAATGTTCAGAGGCAGGAGGGTAGGGCGAGAGCGGGTGAGGAAAAGAAAATATCCAAAGTGAGCGAGTTATTTTTATTTTTTGCTATTTGCTTTACGTCGCACCGACACAGGTAGGTCTTATGGAGACGATGGGATAGAAAAGGCGTAGGAATGGGAAGGATACGGCCGTGGCCTTAATTCAGGAACAACCCCAGCATTTCCCCTGGTGTAAAAGTGAGAGAACCACGGAAAGCCATATTCAGGGCTGCTGACAGTGGGGTTCGAACCCGCCACCTCCCGGATGGAAGCTCACAGCTGTGCGCCCTTAACCGCACGGCCAATTCGCCCGGTATGACCGAGTTTAAGGTCGTAGGTGTGTATGTTAAAGCATACCTCTCAACCATACTTGGTACTCATGTCACTTACTATCTGGAAGATTTTTGTAACAACTTGCTTTACATCTCACCGACCCAGATAGCTATTTTGGCGACGACGGTATAGGAAAGGCCTATGTGTGGGAAGGAATCGATTTGGTCTTAATTAAGGTACAGTCCCAGCATTTGCCAGGTGTGAAAATGGGAAACCACAGAAAATCATCTTCAGGGCTGCCGACAGTGGGGCTCGAACCCACCATCTCCCAGTTCCAAGCTCACAGCTGCGCGCCTCTAACCGCAATGCCAAATCGCCCGGTAAAAAAATACTATGGGGATAAGATACCCCTAGCAACCCTAGGGGTAAGCGTGAATGATAAAAAACACAGAAAGAGCGGTGAAATATAAAAATATAATAGACAAAGATAAATATTAATGTACAGTCCATAGTTTTCGGCATCACTGAGGTGAATAATGACAATCCGGATGTCGTTGAAGTCCATGTTCAGCCCCCATCTGCATGAAGATGAAAAGGGGTGGTAAAAGAAAATGTCCAAAATGACACAAATTATGAATGTATGTGTGTTTCTTCCAGCACAGCCCTCATACAAAATTGGTATACACATGACTTACTGTTACGACACTGTGGATGGTTAAGTCATACTTCATCCGCAAGTAGTCTGGATTTTGGGAAGAGCTGAAAATGAATGTAAAAATAACCGACATAATGGAAGTGTATGTGGGTATTTTCCAGAATAGCTCTCAACGGAACTTGGTACACATATATGACTTACCATCTGAAAAAAAGTACTACGCAGATGAAACATCCCAACCTCTGCTGGTGTTGAGGAATGGGAGTGAATGGCAAGTAAACATAATGAAATATAAGCGATATTAATGCTATAGAAGGAACGGTAAATGGAAAAAGACAAAGAGGACGGAGAAGATATCACATGGCGGACGGCATCAGGATAGAATACAAGTATGAGGAAACAAACAGGGTGGCAAGAGACAGGACTGCGTGGAGAGCTGCCATGTGAAGACCTGCCATATGGCAGAACACTAATAATGATGAATGTACTATATATGTCGCTGAGAGGGATTGTGACGCTCTGGATGCCGTTTAAGTCCACGTTCAGCCACCAGTGGGAGGGAATGAAGAGTAAATAGTCTAAAATGACCGAGATTCCATCATTTCCACCGATTTTGGGGTCGCAAGGTTCATTTGCGACAGTCTCAAGGACAGTTGAAATCGTGTACATCATACCTATAGTGCGGCGGTAAATACATATAGTTATCACTACTTTTTTTTTTGAAAGGATCAGATACTTCCCAGTCAATTTAAGCTTCCACAAGGTCAAAGTTTTACTCGCGAATTAAATAATCTCAAACTTGAAATCAAACGCATGTAAATAACTCTAAAACTACCCATTATATATCATAAAATCAACATCTCAAAAAGGAATTCTATAAAAAATCACTTGACACATAATTAAAAGGCAGCAAAACTCTTAGGTAAACATTCAAAAACGATCCGGGCTACGCCGGGTACTACAGCTAGTTATTTGTATAAACCCGATTGTCATCATAGAGGAATTCCTACTGCACTGAAGTAAACATCTTCTGAGTTACGTGTGTTATTTCCGTAGGAAAGATAAATAGTGTAATATTTTGGATTTTATCCTTTGGGTTGTGATAACAACGTTGGTAGAGTTTGCGGATCCTAGCAGTTGCAATTTTAGAATTCTTCTGGTATAGTAAGAACATTATTTGTTTGTTTTCTTAATGTCACCGCAGTTTTTGTTAATGTCCAGATGACATACAGGTACATTTTGGTATGTGATGTCGAGATCCTGGTCTTTGTTTTGGTACGATTGTGGCAGCTATCAGCGGTTCTGATGCACTGAGTCTCTCATATAAACTCAGATCGAACGTACGGCGTTTGTACGCTGCGCTACGGCAGTTGCCTCAGCCGAACGCAGCCGCCCTGTTTTAAGCGTATATACAATCTTATATGAAATGTTACTTTGAAAAAGATGCTGAAAGTGTCGTCCTTCCTGGGTTATACACGCATTGTATCTGGTAACTACATTCTGGCTGACACGAGTGAGTTCTGCCACTGTAATGTTTCTGATTCCATTCGTAATGTTTTTCTTAGTTACTCCAATGTGTGAGGATTTGTTCGATACACTTTTTCTTTCAGTTTAACCCACAAGTAAAAACCACACATTGTTAGATCTGGGGAACGAGGGGGAAGTAGACCAGCATTGATGACTCGGTCTGCAAAAACTTCCGAGATTGTAAAGAAGGAATCTTCTGCTGTATGAGCAGGGGCTGAATCTTGTTGAAATCGCCCCCGGAAGAACGGCGTCAAAATGTCACCTAGGTACCTGTCTACATTTACTGTCGTCTCGAAAACAATAGGCCCAATTATTCGTCTTGCACTAACAGCACACCAAACACCAATCTTCCTACCATAATGAGGGACTTCATAAACACCACTAGGATTTTCATCACGCTAATAGCGAGAGTTATGATTGTTCACACGACCATTAAGATGAAACCAGGCCTCATCCAAATAGATGCTAATGATGATGATGATGATGATGATGCTTGTTGTTTTAAAGGGCCTACCATCTAGGTCATCGGCCCCTAAGGGAACGAAATGAGACGAAATGTAATGACAATCTAAAAGTCCAAAATCATCCACTGACTAGAATTCAAAACATGATGATGAATAATGCATGAATGAATATAAATGAATCGTTTATTTCAGAAACCACCTAAGTGACGCTTTACAAGTATGAGGAAACAAACCATATTCCATACAAGCAATGGTTTTAGGCAGCTGTATAAATAATGCGTTTATTTCAGAAAGAACCTAAGCGCCGTCGCTTAGGTTCTTTCTGCGGTAAATTCATTCCTCCACTCATGACGGTTGGTGGCCCTGTTAGGATAACCTGTTTTGTGACTCACACAGAATCACACAGTTGTGCGTTTCTTATTGAATCTCTGTGACAGAGGTCAGTTTGAGACGATTACGCATAACTTCCCTGTCCGTGGCCACTCTTTTTCGCCTTGTGACAGTGATTTTGGAAGTATTAAACGGCTCTTGAGGAAGGTGGTCAGAATTTATACTCCAGATGAGTATGCTGAGCAAGGCAAGTGTGTCTGGACGTTTTACCGTTTATCACCTTACCTCGGACGATGTCTTAAGTTGGTGGCCTATATCGTACAGGAAAATAACAAACTCTAATGAAACATCAGGCAGGGAAGTACCAAGAGAACGTAAGAAGCCATTCAAGGTTTCTAGTAACAAACAGTTTCTGTACTATAAAGATACTTCAGGACAAGTTGTGGCAAAGGCGTTTATTGGAGGATTTTCATCTACGTTCGCACAATTGAAAACTCACAGCCCACCTGAGCTACCATTCGAGAAGGGAAAGGTAAGTTGATTACAATAATATTATTAAAGGGATATAAAATTATTGAGAAAGTAAGAACATTTTGTAGCCTATAATAATTTAAAAACTTTTAATGGGTTCTGCACAACGCAATTTTTTTATTTTAGGTTCCAATCAACAAAAAAGAAAGTAGAAGACTTGGCAAAATGAATGGACTACACCGTTGGTTATGAAGACTTTTATGGCAGCATCATTCAGTGGCTGACAACTGAGAGAGAACCTGCTGATGATATGCCAGAGGCTGAATAAAGCCAGAAAGGGTTTTACTGTTCCAATTTGTATTTTGTGGTTCATTAACTGATGTCTATTAAATTTTGTATGAATAGAACGGTGTTATTTACGTAACCTTTCATCTTAAAACTTGCACAGATTAATCAATTCGCTGTTTTTTAAATAATTGCTACAAAAATGAACAGGAAAAGTTGTTTATTTCAGAAACAACCTAAGTGAAAATTTAAAAAAATTATTTGTGGCATTTAAAAATGTTTAAAACTTATCTCTTGTTTACTACACTTCTCTAGCACATTGAAGTTTAATTTTAAAAATTAGAAGGAGATCAGACTTCTACTTATGCTCCCACACAGTTTTTTTTCATTTTCCCAACAGTTTGAAAAAGTGCTCTTAGGTGGTTTCTGCAATTAGCGATTAAAATGTGATACAATCAGTGGATCCGACCCGCAATGCTCCACATTCCCAGAAACTATCTTAAAACAATAGTATTGCTGACCACGGGACTGCTTCTAAAGCACAATCATGAAACGATGATACTTGACGTCTAAAGGGGGCCAAAATCCAGGTCAACGGCCCCTCATAATGGTACTTATCGCTAGTATCATATATACTTTTGATGGCTGTCAAGGATCTTTCTTTTACATGGCTTCTGAATGAGGAAGCTGAGGGCTGAAACGTGATACCTGGAGATTTGAATGAATTTACAATTTGTAGATCTTCCCCACCACATTGTATTCTATCATTAGCTGTGATTCTACCCCCTTTCCGGAATACCATCTGAACTACCTTGCTTTTATGAATTACAAGACTGTTGTTGGTGGCTGTTTGATTGTTAGTGTTATATTTAACCATGCCGCCTTGCTCTAACTTGATTTTAGCAGGTCCTCACCAGAGATCAGATTATTGCAGTGCTCCTTTGTATCCCCACTGTCCACTAGGTTGGGAGCTTCCTACCGCTACCCTTAACGGGACGAGGGGTATGGGATTAGAAGCGATGACAGACGATGGGGTTACGGAGCAGACACACATTGAACTAGCACAAATCGAAGTTACCTATACAGTGTAAATATTTGTAAGGAGGATTTTTGTTATGTATTAGGTGTCAGAGATGAGTTATTTATAAGGTTCAACCTATTCAATACTAATTACGTGTTGTATAGATGTTATTCACTACATTTATTTAATATGGGACCGGTTGCGACATTTAAATGTCATCATCAGCCATAAAACAAAACACAGACAAATGAGCAAGGACACATTAATTAAAATTGGTGTAGTAATACATTGAAATATGTACATTAAAAGTCCAAATGTCCAAAGACGTATACAGACTTTAATGTACATATTTCAAACGTCCAAAGACGTATACAGACTTTTAATGTATATATTTAAATGTATAACTACACCAGTTTGAATTAATGTGTCCTTGCTCATTTGTCTGTGATTTGTTTTATGGCTGATGATGATATTTAAATGTCGAAACCGGTCCGATGTTAAATAAATGTTGTGAATAACATCTATACAACCCGTAATTAGTATTGAATAGGTTGAACCTTATAAATAACTCATCTCTGTGATCTCAGTTCAATACGGAAACAACAATGAAACTCATATCTTTGAATGTATTAGGTGTGTTTGATGGATGTGTAAAATATACTTGTTTTAATAATTCCACAGGGATCCTGTGATATGCACCAAGCTACCCACCTCGTGTCCCATACCTACAGTCTTCTTCGCATATTCTTTGTCTACATCCTGTATATACCCTTTCCCCCAATCATTTCAGTGTAATTGTTCTCAAGTTCTCAAATAACTTTACCCGATTTATTTACTTTTACCGGGGAAGTCTGTGGGCCCCTTAAGCACCGGGCCAACTGCATTGCAGGCCTTGAAGGCCCTAGCGTTAAGCCACTGAACACAGCATTCTAGCATTCTGAACACCAACACGAATGAAGCGGGTTAAAAAGAGTTTGATGGTAATTGGGAGGAAAATATCACAAAAATGTAACTTCTTAGAATGATACTGATAGTAACGATGAAATTAACAAATAGAAAACCTCCATCCCTGGACGGAAACAATTTTGAAAGGTTGTTACATTTCAAGTACCTAACACAAGAATTAGGACACAGATTTAGGAATCAAAACCAGAGTCAGCACTGTAAAGGAGTATGTTTTTGAAATTATAACGTCTTGTGAACAACCATGACGTGTCGTGTAGTTGTGTGTGACACCGAAGACTTCGTCATGAACCGACTGCAGGCTTTTGACATGTGAGTGTATCGCAGAATGTAGACTATATCACCAACGTCGTGCCGGGATATCATGAGATGTACAGGGTTTTCCGTATAAAACCTGACCGCTCGCACGTGGCTGAGCCAAGGCCAGCTGGCTTTCACCACACCCGCGGCCCATTTGGCCACAGCCAGCCTCTACTCTGTCTTTGCTTCCTAAAACTCTAATTCTACATATACAACATAAGAAACTAAACTGAACACTTACGTCATAGCAAATGCTGGACATGTCGACCTCCCACAAGCTAAGCAGGCACTGTACTGGTTGAACACATTCCGATTGACTGAAGACAGAAACCACTCGCAATAACACACACGTGAATCGGTTATTTGAGAAAGAACACATGTCCGCTACTACTAGTTTTGAGAAAAGTAGAAAAAAAATGTCTAGAGCTTTTAATGTTTCGAATTTGTCTGGTGTTTATACTAACTATTTATCAGATCGTTTGTAAACAATCTGATCATTTAAAAAAGTTTTTGAAAAAGGGTGATGTGGGGACGTAAAATTACTGGACATGTTTCGTTTCTCAAATGACCGATTCAATTATGAACACATGTGAATTTGTAAGGTTTGAGTTTTAATAAATTTGTTGCTCTATGTGCAGAAGTCACTGAAACCCCAAGTTGCTGAGCTAATTTCGATATTGATTTTTGTGGCGAACGTTGAAGTTTTGCGTCAATTTCGTCTAATTTTCCTTCTCTTAACACTGCATACCTTCGCGTGCGTTTCTGGTTTATAATCGAACCAGTAGTCTCAAACTTATTCACAAGATCGTGAATTGAAGTTCTGGAAGGAGGCAATTGCCCGCGAAACCATCTGATAAACACAGCACGAACGCGACGCGCAGATTCATATTTATAATAACATTTACTTACAAAAATATATTGCTCTAAAGGTAACTGTCTGCCCATATTCGCAAACGAACACGGACTAATGCTTAGAGAGTGGGAAGTGAAGAACAAGAAGCGAACCAGACAGCGGGTGTGGGGAAAGTCAGCTTTGGCTCAGCCGCGCGCGAGCGGTCAGTTTGTACACGAAAAAACCTGTGTTAACCGTCGCGACACGCAGGAAGGCGGGCTTTTCCGGTCACAAGTTCCGAAATTATAAACAGAGACTGATCCAACAGATCATATAAGGCAAGACAGGAGGGAACGTGAACGTAGATGGTGAGGATTATCCTGTACGTGGAATCTCCGCGACATCCCCGATGCGGCAACTCCAATATGGGCAACACAAAAGAGGAAAACTTGCGTCAAACAACTTATAACTTTTCAGCAGCGAGCAAAACAATATCCCCGGAGATTGTTCAGGTATGCGATAAAGAAGCTCGTTAGAAGATGCTGGAAATGTACCCGGAATGATCCGGGATGTTCGCGAGTCGTTCGGGAGTACATCGGCGAAAGTAAGACGGTCTTGGTTAAGCGAAGTGTGTTGAGATGTGAAGTGAACTGCGTTGTAAAAGGCCGTGTTCATTGCCCAAGAGGCCTCAGTGTTTGACCTCGTTCGTGGCCACAAACTGTGTGAAGTGGAAAACTCAAATGCGAGTAAACTTGTAAGTAATTGGATGCCGTTATGCATCACTAGACCAAGCGCCAAAAGTTGGTTGCGAGATAATCGCGTTTAAATTTGGTTCTCTGTGTAAATTCGAGCGAACATAATTTTGCTAAATATGGTATTGCTGGTGTTGTAGGATAATAGATTGTACCTTCTCACCAAATTTCAACATTTTTATACTCGCACTACATAGATTTTCTTGAAGAAATGGCGCTTAGTCTACTGATGCAATTTAAGGTTTTTCTCAAGCGCGAATAATGTATCACGATGCTACACCAATAACCCCCAACTGTTGAGTATCTACTGAGTAAAACTTCAAAAAATATAACGTGGCGGCAGCCATGATTAAAAACTGAATCTCCTACTGTCTGAAAAGGCCCGCTAAGTGCTTGATCCACCACGAGCCGCGCCACAACTCCGGTACATTATTTAAGTTTTAGATGGAGAAATTCTAGAAGGGAAGCTATTCTCTAAAGTCGTTGCTATAACGACTTACTGATTTGAGGAATTTCAACTTATTTGAGTCAAATACAAATGGTAAGACACGAGCCATTGTAGTCTGTACAATTTTTGAATGGATTTTCCTTCACGATAGGCCTATTATATTCTGAGAGTACAACATTGACGTGATATTTTTAAGCCTATGGGTAAGTTTTGTTCTGCTTGAGACATAAAATGTGATTATAGATATTTTATCCCATAAATACACACAAATCACTGGACAGGTAATAAGATTGTTGCTCTCAGTTCATTCAATCTCGAAATCAGGATCTCCATTAAATCCATCCACGTCATCCACATTGTCAGAATCTGCTTGAAGATTCTAGTAAAATTGTTTGGCGTCTGCAGGTATTAAGTGCATCAGCGAACCAAAGTCTCTTAGTTTGGCTTCAGAGATAGGTTTTCTCTTTGGCCACAGAGGTATTAATGCCTGGTGAAAGGGAACTCTACTTTCCCGTGGTCATCCCTGCCTTGACTTATTTAGATTTACTTCCTGAGATTCACCATCGAATTCTAGAGAATGATTCTCAGATGCAACTTTCTTAGCAAGCTGCATCAGTAGCATTGTCCTTCTCCTTACTTTTGGAAGTACTTGATACATCGCTGAACTTCGTCACTTGATAAACCACTCAATGTATCACCGCGTAAAAATGGCGGGCTCCCTCGCTGCCATCCGCGCGCAATGTGAGGAATGTGGCGCTTGGTGTAATGATGCAAACTGGAAAGTCGCTTAGTCTACTGATGCGATTTACATTTTTACTGATTCCCGCTTTGTCGCTTAGGTTTTCTGTTTACTAACAATTAACGGCCTCTTGTAATGCAATGGGGATTTTTTTTATAAATAGTTCAAGTCTTCCTCTACAAGATGGCGCTAAAATCTCAATTTTCGTCAAATGGCGCTTAGTCTACTGATGCATAACGGCATGCAATTGTAAATAGTGGTTTCACAAACTAAAAATATCCCACCTCTCTGTGTAGTTATTTTAATTTTTAGGACACTGAAATTCAACCACAATTTATATATAATTTTGTCAAGTAAAGTTCATTCCGAAGTACCTAATAAGATATAATTAATTACATACCATTGTAAACAATCATGTCATCAGCAAATCTCTTGAAGATTGGACAGCAGGCATATAAATCGGTGGCAAAAATTTTAATAATTTAAGATTTGATGACGACACCACTCTCCTTGACAGAAGCGAAGATGAATTTGCTGACTTACCAGCAAGAGTGAAAAATTTGAGCACAGTGTACGGACAAAGCAATAACCTTAATAAGTCCAAAGTAATGATAATTGACCAAGGAGCACAGATTCAGCTCACAGATAAATTTTGGGGACCAGAGGGAGTACACGATTTTGTCTATTTTGGATCAACCGTCTATGATACGGGAAGTTGTGAGGCAGAAATAATGGGACGGATCAACTTAGGGAGAGTTAGTTTGAAAAAACTCACCAGAATCTGGAAGAATAGAGCAGTAACAAACAACACGACGATTCACTTTGTTGAAGTTCTTATTTTCTCCGTATTTCTATATGGTTGTGAAGCATGGGGCCTATAGGTCAGAGAAAAAAAAAAACGCATCGATTCCTTCGAGATGTGATGTTGGCGCAGAATGCTGCGTGTACAGCGGACTGAAAACAGAACCAATATGTCCATCACTAAGCAACTCCACATATTCAAATATCTTTCTATCCGAGTGAATCGTAAGATCTGTAAGTTCTTCGGGCACATCACGAGAAGAGATGGAGAAAATATTGAAGAATGCATCATCCAAGAGAAGGTGGAAGGAATAAGACCAAGGGAAAGGACAGAGTGCAGATAGATTGACCAAATTAATAAGCTCGCTGGTTTGCCTCTTCAGCAGACCTCAAGAAGAGCTGAAAACTATCCAGGATGGTGAAACGTAGTTAATGGGTTCACGACGCTCAAAAATGAAGAAAACCGGGCGAGTTGGCCGTGCGCGTAGAGGCGCGCGGCTGTGAGCTTGCATCCGGGAGATAGTAGGTTCGAATCCCACTATCGGCAGCCCTGAAGATGGTTTTCCGTGGTTTCCCATTTTCACATCAGGCAAATGCTGGGGCTGTACCTTAATTAAGGCCACGGTCGCTTCCTTCCCACTCCTAGCCCTTTCCTAACCCACCGTCGCCATAAGACCTATCTGTGTCGGTGCGACGTAAAGCCCCTAGCAAAAAAAAAAAAAAAATGAAGAAAGCGAGTGATGATGTAAGAAGTCTTTGTTATCGTCAAAAAGCTTTTGATTTTTCCTAGTGGCTTTACGTCGCACCGACACAGATAGGTCTTATGGCGACGGTGGGTTAGGAAAGGGCTAGGAGTGGGAAGGAAGCGACCGTGGTCTTAATTAAGGTACAGCCCCAGCATTTGCCTGGTGTGATAACAGGAAACCACGGAAAACCATCTTCAGGGCTGCCGACAGTGGGATTCGAACCCACTAACTCCCGGATGCAAGCTCACAGCCGCGCGCCTCTAACCGCACGACCAACTCGCCCGGTCGTCAAAAAGCAATCATAATAAAGAGTATGAGATATTGACTGTACTTTATTGCAACTGAGTATCGTGTTTCTACCAAAACTTATATTCACAACTGTCGCAGGCAAAGTTTACCATATCCAAATGTTAATTGCTATTTACAGTACCACTGTGTTATTTCAGACTGAGATAATGTATGTGTAAGCACGAATGCTGAAGGGAGATTATAACATCTTCTTGATGCCTGATAAATCTGATTGCTTTGTGGCAAATCATTTCACTTACAAAGGCCAGCTTTTGCACTTGACAGACTCATGGGTATACAAAAGACGTGGATAACTTTCGCTCGACGTCTCGAATTCGCTTCACTGACAGGACGTGACATCACAAACCATCCTTTACATCCTGAGGTCACCAGACAATGGAGTTCAGGAGATGATAAGGAATGAAAGAAATCAGTGAGGTTGCAGGTCTAAGATCTGTTGTCATAGGCTAGTTCATTAGCCGTAATCGAAATGAGATTTCCTTTTGTTCGAATTCCAGGGATATTGTCTCTCTCATTGGTTATGGACGATTTGTTTCCTGCTAATAACTTGTGATTCCCCACCGGGAGGTACCTGAATAATAATAATAATAATAATAATAATAATAATAATAATAATAATAATAATAATAATAATAATAATAATAATAATAATAATAATTGTACCGGAATGTACACCAGGCACGTTCATTCAAATGAAGCGCCTTGGAAAATGTCATCTTAACTCTAAAACTCGCTACAACTAGCGCAAGAAGTCTGAACTCTGGCCAACAGATGTCTCTACTACAAACTATGTTATGCCCTCTGGTGTGAAGAGGAATAATTAAAATTGTTAAGTATTATTTTATTTTAATGTTTACTACACTGAGTTGATTCTGCTTTTTTTTTTGGTATGTTAAAGTTGACAATACTTCGATCTCTTCCCGCCAACCTAAGATATTGGCCAATAGAAAATTTTGTATATTTATTTTTCAGCCAATCAAATTATGTCTAGTATTTATTTAATTACCCAATAAGAATTGGGGGTGTGTCGGGCCTTAGTCCAGAGCTCCCTAGAGCTTTTCTCTCGGGTATAAAAGCTGGCACATTTTCGACCAGGGAGTCTTATTCATCGCTCTAGTCTAGTGTGTGTGTTTACGGAAGAGGCGGGGTGCCTCGCCCATCTTCGAGCAGTCCATCAATTCAAGGTAATGGCAGTCCGGATTTTATTAAGTGATAGTATTTGAAAGCTAGCTCGAGGGGAAGGTTTCCGATTTTTAACTATGTAACTTTAATTTTCTGAAATGTAAATTCTAAGTTCAAATGTAAATGTCAAACAAGTCAAAGGAACTTAAACGTAATCAGGGAATAGAGAGTGACCTAACTCCTCCTGTTCCCTATCAAATTGATTTGGAGGTGACTATGATTTTGTAACATTTTTCAGTTTGTAATCTTTGTAAGTTAAATATTTTCTCTATCCAGTCACCTCGGTAGTATAGGCTTACCCTCTGTAACTTTGGGCCATAACCCAAATAGGGTTTTACACTTCCATTTCAATTTTCAAGGAGTGGAAGTGTTCGCCTCCATGCAACTTTCATTTTCGGGCCAGTAACTTTAATCTATTGTTTTTCACAAAGGCCCGGTAGAATGGGCATTCAATACCCCCGTGAAATTTTACTTTATTCCTTTTGGTGTAAAGATGTTAGACTATTGAGCATCTAAGAATTTGTAAGATGTAGGTTGAGCCTTTGATAGGCCTGGAAATTTCTGGAGATAGATCTCGAAGTGTAAATTTCATAGAGCATTGATGCTCTCTCTATGAATGCAGAGGTGTTAATGTAAATGTTGAATGGTGCTTTTGGAAGGCTGTAATGTTGTAATGTTCGGAAAATAGCCACCTAGACTCCTACATAATTTTGTGGAGCACAGGTGCTCTTTGAATCCTAGTGGTATAAAAGGACTCGAGAGGTCCGTCTCCTTGAACTGTTTTTTGAAAGGAGCCGCAGCGCACATGGAGAATGTATAGTGAGGGAGCCTCAAGCTCAAAGTTGTTAATTAATTGTTATTTGATTTTCTAAAATTGTTACACGGTCTTGTGAACTTCTGTACCTGAACTGTAAAGTTTACTTTCTGAAAAGATAGCTGAGAAAGAAAATATAGCTATAATTTCAATGTTTTAAATTAATCTTCTGATTGTTCTATTTTGACCCATTTATGCCCGCACCTTCTTTCACCTCTGTCCACCGCGGTATCCCCGTAATAATAATAATAATAATAATAATAATAATAATAATAATAATAATAATAATAATAATAATAATAATAATAATAATAATAATAATAATAATAATAATAATAATAATAATAATGTGTCGGGGATGAGGTAAGGTGAATGTATTTGGCATGTTTAGGGCCGGATGCCCTTCCTGATGCCAACCTCAGTTGAGGAGTTAATGCAGATGAAATGAATGATAGTGAATGAAATTTGGGTAAGGAGATGAAAGGAATCGGCTGTGGCCTATGAATAGGAAATGTACCGGCATTTGTGTGGAAGTGAAAATGGGAAACCACAGAAAACAATTTTCAGGACAGCTAACGGTGGGGTTCGAACTCACGCGTCTCCTGAATGCAGACCTTGGCTGCATAGCCGTAGCGCGTTAACACGCCGGCCACTTCGCTTGGTAATAATAATAATAATAAGAATAAAATGGTGTAAAATCTCCGGAGAGGATCGGTGCAGGTCTTTCGAATCAACACGCACGGGTGAATTGCGCGTCTTTGAATAATAATAATAATAATAATAATAATAATAATAATAATAATAATAATAATAATAATAATAATAATAATAATAATAATAGAGAGCCTCCGTGGCTAGGGCGGCAGCGCGCCGGCCTCTCACCGCTGGGTTCCCGTGGTTCAAATCCCGGTCACTCCATGTGAGATTTGTGCTGGACAAAGCGGAGGCAGGGCAGGTTTTTCTCCGGGTACTCCGGTTTTCCCTGTCATATTTCATTCCAGCAACGCTCTCCAATATCATTCCATTTCATCTGTCATTCATTAATCATTGCCTCAGAGGAGTGCGACAGGCTTCGGCAGCCGGCACAATTCCCATCCTCGCCGCTAGATAGGGCTTCATTCATTCCATTCCTGACCCGGTCGAATGACTGGAAACAGGCTGTGGATTTTCATTAATAATAATAATAATAATAATAATAATAATAATAATAATAATAATAATAATAATAATAATAATAATAATAATAATAATAATCTGCTCATATATCTCACAGGTGAGATATAGTGTGCAGGGCGAACTCTTTCTCCTGGTGTGGGCTGCATTAAATTTGTTACTTTCATTCTGCTGTCTCAGTCTCATCCTTGGCTTTGATGTTCTGAAAGTGACTGAGGTTTGAGTGTTACTAATAACATCATTTGGTATGCAGGTAGTCTCTGCGGTGAATGATATGAAAGTGAGGTGCCTAGAAGCAAAGTCAGCAATCTCCATTTTTTCAAAACTTGTCTTATTGCAGTAATGGATTCTCCTTGATGTTTTCTAGCAATATCCAACGGTTATAAGAAGCAAAAGTGGGTTAGTTCCCCGATTGAAAATTGGGGTTAGAAGCAAAGCCTGCAAGATCCACTTTGGCCAATCAGAGATCCCATTTGGCCATGTGACTGTCAGCCATCTCTTTTATCTTCTTTACAGTACAGTATGACATTGTGGTATGTTTTTTGTTTTTGGTGCTTCCCCTGAGTGAATTAATGATAGTAGCTATTATAAAATTCTAATAGTTCCTGTAAAATGTATAACTAGGCAGAAATAACACCAGTATCGCCTTTCAAAGCAAGGAAGGGAAAATCTCAGCCTGACAAATGGAAGAGGTCAAAAGCTAAAAAGCGGAGGTTAGTTCAATTATTCTTACGTATTGTACTGTTTTATTTGCTTTATTTTTTAAAACTAGTTTCACAATTACTATTGGATATTAATCAAACATATAAATAGTTGTTTATATATTTATCCATCCATTCATTCAATCATTCTAAGAAAACTTTCACTCCTCATATCAATAATGACAACCACGTAGGTTATGTTGATAATTTATAATAAATAAACACCTACACCTATCATTAAACATTATTCGTTGTTTTACAAGTTTGGGCCTCCGAAACCACCAGATTTCCAGAAATGTGGACACACTACAAAAAGCTTTCGATGTTCAGCCTTGTCCATGAAGCAGTGCTGAGACTTCCATAAGCTGTTCTATGTAAATAAATATAGATCCAGTGAAAATACCTTTCTATTACAGTATTGTAAAGTGGCATCCGCAGCCAGAAAGAGGTCATCAACAGGTACTTACAGAGGAAACTCTTTCCGAACAAAATACTTTGTGAGGAAATATGACACTAATGATGTAGTACCTGTACGCCAGAAGGCTTTTCTGGGGATTATGCAGGTAACACAAGCTAGAGTTGAATTTGTAACCAAACTGTTTTTCACGCCGGAAATGTTCCAACTGAAAAACGGAGGAGATCACTTCACTCGGAAATTTCAAGCAATAAAAGAGGCTGTGATGAAATTTGTATCATCCCTGACCTGCAGTGAACTTCACTACTGTCATTCACCTAGAGGGAAAACATATTTGCCGTCTCACTTGAATATTACTTTACTTCATCGGATGTACAATGGAGACTGATTTGGAGTTACAGGTGAAAGAAAGTTATTTTCGGTACATATTTAATACTCAATTTAATATTGGGTTTGGAAGTCCCAGAGTTGATATGAGCTCTGCATGCATCGAATTCAAACTTCAGACTGAAGCACAGAGACAGATTCATAAAAAGTGAGCAAAGGCATTTTATTCTCTCTTAAAAGAGAAACTTGAAGAAACTTGAACCCTATCATTTGACTGCCAGAAGAACCTGCCTCTCCCTCAAATTCCTAACCAAGAAACATACTACCGTCGGCAGATCTCTCTACAACTTCTCGGTGGTTGTTGGTTCCTCTTATAACAAACTCAATCCTCGCAACTGCACTACTTATGTATGGACAGGTAATGTTCATAAAAAAAGGATCTAATGAAATTGCTTCCTGTCTATTCCATTCTCTGAAGAACATAAACCTGGAAGGAATTAGGAAGATCCGTTTATTTGCTGCCGGCTGTGGAGGGCAGGATAAAAACAGAACTCTGCTCACTATGGTTGCAAATTGGCTACTCCAAACACCCTCATACGTCCACGGGGTTGATATGTATTTTCCAATTCGAGGCCACTCTTTTATCCCACCTGACAGACTCTTTGAGTTGTGTTCAAAATATATTTTAAAAAGGCAGGTAATAGGAAATCCTGAGGAGTACTTCGAAATAATCTCAAAACATTCAAAAATAGTGAAGGTTGGCACAGAAGACTGTGAAATATTTGATTGGAAATCAGAAGCACAGAAGATACCGAAGCCTCTAAATGCTTAGCATTTCAAGTGTTCTGCCTGCAAGAGATACATACTGAAGAGACCTACCAACAGCAAACGCAATATACTCGTGAGAGGTGAGAACTTCTACATGCTAGACATAGGCTCATTTAATATATAACAAGAAAGGACACCCATATTGCTCAAATGGTTCCGAAACTCATCCAACCACAGCAACAAAACCTTATCAATCCTAAGAAGACAGCTGATGTCAAACGTCTCCTTGAAATTCACTCTAGTGAGAACTGGCGTCAGAATGAAAAATTGGATTTTTACAAGCCTCTAGCTGACAATTTCAATCCACCCGATTTGCCTAACGAGGCAGACAATAATGACTGTGCATGTAAACTAATGGAAGAGTCTCCAGAATTTGTGTATAGAAGATAACTTAAGTTTTAATCTTTATGCAGTCCCACAAAACAGACGCAAAAAACTGGGAGTGTTGATTTTGTGAAATACTATTTCAGAATATGCTTTATTGCACCTGTAATAATCTGTTGTAATCCACATTTAAATTTTAAGCCTTCAAATAAATTCAGAGCTCTACTAGAAACCTGACTTTCTTCCCCATCTGAGGTGCAAAGTCAGCGAAATCTACATATGAGAACCAAAAGAGCAATGTCCAAATTAAAAGCTCCATTACCTTGTCTCACAGTTGCTTTACAATAAAAATATTATGTACGATTGCTTTTCTGATGTCAATTCGCGTAACCAAATAGTTACTGATCGAATTTTCATTCCATGAACACCTCTAAAAGCTTTTTGCTTCTACTGTAAAATTTTCCAAAGTGGAGATCGCTGATTTTGCTTCTAGGCACCTCAAGTGTTGCTCATAGGGTCAATTTTTGTATGCATTTTATTGAGCTTGGTAGAACGATATATAAGAGCACCTTATGGCTCGGTGAGGAAAGCAACGGTGAACTACTTCACTCTTCCTTCCCCAGTGCACCTCTTATTGACGCCGTGACTACCAATGCCACTTGATGGTGGAACTATTGGCGATACAACCAGCCTTCGGAATGAGTACTCAACATACATACACGTACAATAATAATAATAATAATAATAATAATAATAATAATAATAATAATAATAATAATAATAATAATAATAATAATAATAATTTATTTGATATTTCGTAGTACAGTTATTTGTAGGTTAACGCATATATAGAGAAATAATGCAATTTATAAACTAACTACATATAATTTAAACATAGTGAATATACAGCTGGTCTATAACTTTAGTAAGGAAAAGAACGGGAGATTGCTTTATAGTCACGCGACCTGCTGAAAGTTAACAGTAATTACATGTGTGGTTTGTAAGGAAAACTGCTAACCTCTTTAATACTTCTCTCGAGGTGGATTTGAGGAGGCCCTTATTTACGACAAATGCTTCGATGCAATAATTACAGTAATATTATCATCAATAAATGTTTCCCACGATTCGGTGCTAGCTCAAGGTCGTCCATTCGTTCGTAGGGAAGGTATTGATTCTATACGTGCTCCATTTATTGACTATGAAATGTAGGCTACTATTAGATGAAGACTGAATGACCGCTTGTATTCCCTCGAAGGTTCAGTGCTCAGTTTAGCTTGAGGGAAATTATAGCTAACATTAATGATCGTTTTATGCTTAACGTGCGACAAGAATAATATATGGATCCAGTGTTCTCTTTCTCGAAGAAAAGGTGCCGGTGCTTACCATGATATGTTATTACAAGAACTTTCACACCATGATATCCCCTTGTCGTCTTTAGATCGCTTCTTGCTTTTTGTATAAATTGCAGAGTAACGACCCCGGAGAAGCCATGATTCCGTACATTTTCTATGGTTCAAATGGGCGAGAGAAGGTCCTGCTATCTAGACGAACGTGTCTAGCTACAGAGAGGGATGACCTAGATTAAGTTACTGTAAGATTTGTCTAACAAGCAACCTTTCCTAATCGACCCTCTTCCAACACTGCGATTCGTCGGTAACTTCTCTAACATTTGTTGTGCGAGTACCTGCCAATGAGGGGCTTGACGTTGTGAACTTTTATCGCGGCGGTAAAAATACACTTATTTGGAAAAAAAGTGCGCATCATGAACAAATCGCGCAAGTACAGCGAAGGTTGCCACACAGTACTATCATAGGCTGATATGTGTTCGATTTGCGATTAATGCTGATTGCTTGCGTGGAAGTGCCATTAGGGGCATAAATGTCCCTCACTCATTCGTAAATGCAAGACACCGAATAAGGCCATGTTCATTAATACTGTATCTTGACCAGGAGAGAAATATGTCTGGTCCCCTGTTCGCTGTTGCTCGCTTAGCACCATCCGGGGGTACATGTAGGGTACTTTAATGTTAAACCTACGGACGTGAGCATACGTCAAACAAATAAATAAATAAATAAATAAATAAATAAATAAATAAATAAATAAATAAATAAATAAATAAATAAATAAATAAATAAATAAATAAATACGGAATAAGGCCTTAGAAGCTCTCTGAGCCACTGAGCTAAACTGAGTGAAAACGCAGCATGCCTTGACGGTATATTCGACGAGCCTTTGACCAGCTAGATGTGTTTGAGAGAGGCCGCATCATCGGACTAAAAGAGGGAGGATGGACATTTCGGTGCCATGCCCCCAGTCTGAACCATTCTGTCCACAGCGTGCGTCGGTGTTGGACGCAGCGGGAAGGTGACTGTATAAATGCGTCGAGAAGGCTCGGGTAGACTCGGGCGGACCACCAGCAGGGAGGATCGTTTCATCGTGCGACACGCAGTAAGCACACCAAGCACGTCGCTGCGCACCATTCAGAGACGTGTCACGGCAGCTGGGGATAAGCCTGTGTTCCCCAGTGCGATATCAAGGCGGCTAGCAGGACAGGGTCCGTCGTCGCGGCATCCCTTACTTCTACTTATGTCTATCCGAGCATGCTTGATCTTCTGCCAGCAACGGGTAGCACAACAGCTTGAAAAGTTGTTACGAGTGGCTTTCAGCAATAAGTCACGCTCTTTTCTGGAAACAGACAACCATCGAGTTTGGGTTTGGAGACGTCCTGGTCAGCGTAGTTATTCATGTTCGATTGTAGAGATGTCGTGGTGTAGGGTGCCATTTATTGCGATCCCCGCTCCCCATAGGTTGTGATTGAAGGAATTCTGTCAGTGCGGCGATACGTCCAGGAAATTCTGCGACCTTGTGTGCTTCTCTTCCTAGTGCAGCTTGGCAACCTCATTTTCCAGCAGGATAATGCCCGTCCTCACACACTACGGGCATTTCTGGTCTTCGTTCGTGATGTCAACATGCTTCCTTCAACAAATATCTCGCCTATCGAGAACGTTTGGGACCAGACAGGACGGCAAATTCATCCAGCGGTACCTACGGTATATTTGGAGGGTGTTCCTGATGAGAATATTCGACGTCTGTATGCCTCCATTCTCGGTGCTATGGTCACCTGTCTCCATGCTACACGTGGCCCAACACAATTCTAAGTGCATCCTGCAAGTGTTTGTTACCCGGTAACAAAATGGTTGGTGTGGTAAAATATTTTGATATTGTCTTTATACTATCATGTTCTGTGTCAGTACCTACTTACGAGCCCCTGCGATGGCTCCTTCACGGTGCGAAAATGTATGTCTTTTGAAAATGAGTGTATTTCAAAGCTAAGAAACACACTTGACGTTATCTGCTCTTCTTACAAGATACAATGAGGAGATTGAGAAAGTAAATATTGCTAGGTTTGGTTAAATGAGCTGAAACAAATAGGTTTTGAAGATGTGAAGTAGGCTTTCGGCAAAGAGAGGAGCAGCAATGAACGTTTTATGTAGTGCTGTATTTTGGGAAAGTTCTCTGCTATTGGAATACTGATTTTGGTCATGTGTTTACAAATCGTATTTACAGATAGTACCATTTGTCAATCAATCAATCAATCAATCAATCAATCAATCAATCAATCAATCAATCAATCAATCAATCAATCAATCAATCAATCAATCAATCAATCAATCAATCAATCAATCAATCAATCAATCAATCAATCAATCAATCAATCAATCAATCAATCAATCAATCAATCAATCAATCAATCACTACTGAGCTGCATTTAGGGCAGTCGCCCAGGTGGCAGATTCCCTATCTGTTGCTTTCCTGCCCTTTTCCTAAATGATTTCAAAGAAATTGGAAATTTATTGAACGTCTCCCTTGGTAAGTTATTCCAATCCCTAACTCCCCTTCCTATACATGAATATTTGCCCCAGTTTGTCCTCTTGTATTCCAACTTTATATTCATATTGTGATCTTTCCTACTTTTATACACGTCACTCAAACTTATTCGTCTACTAATGTCATTCCACGCCATCACTCCACTGACAGCCAGGTACATACCACTTAGTCGAGCAGCTCGTCTTCTTTCTCCCAAGTCTTCCCAGCCCAAACTTTGGAACATTTTTGTAACGCTACTCTTTTGTCGGAAATCACCCAGAACAAATCGAGCTGCTTTTCTTTGGATTTTTTTCAGTTCTTGAATCAGGTAATCCTGGTGAGGGTCCCATACACTGGAACCATACTCTAGTTGGGGTCTTACCAGAGACTTATATGCCCTCTCCTTTACATCCTTACTACAACCCCTTAACACCCTCATAACCATGTGCAGAGATCTGTACCCTTTATTAACAATCCCATTTATGTGGTTACCCCAATGAAGATCTTTCCTTATATTAACACCTAGATACTTACAATGATCCCCAAAAGGAACTTTCACCCCATCAACGCAGTAATTAAAACTGAGAGGACTTTTCCTTTTTTGTGAAACTCACAACCTGACTTTTAACCCCGTTTATCAAGATACCATTGCCTGCTGTCCACCTCACAACATGTCCGACTCGTTGGCTGAATGGTCAGCGTACTGGCCTTCGGTTCAGAGGGTCCCGGGTTCGATCCCCGGCCGGGTCGGGGATTTTAACCTTAATTGGTTCATTCCAGTGGCCCGGGGGCTGGGTGTTTGTGATGTCCCCAACATCCCTGCAACTCACACACCACACATAATACTATCCTCCAGCACAATAACACGCAGTTACCTACACATGGCAGATGCCGCCCACCCTCATCGGAGGGTCTGCCTTACAAGGGCTGCACTCGGCTAGAAATAGCCACACGAAATTATTACCTCACAACATTTTCGAGGTCACGTTGCAGCTGCTCACAATCTTGTAACTTATTTATTACTCTGTAGAGAATAACATCATCCGCAAAAAGCCTTACCTCCGATTCCACTTCTTTACTCATATCATTTATATATAAGAAAACATAAAGGTCCGATAATACGGCTTTGAGGAATTCCCCTCTTAATTACTACAGGGTCAGATAAAGCTTCGCCTACTCTAATTCTCTGAGATCTATTTTCTAGAAATATAGCAACCCATTCAGTCACTCTTTTGTCTAGTCCAATTGCACTCATTTTTGCCAGTATTCACCCATGATCCACCCTATCAAATGCTTTAGACAGGTCAATCGCGATACAGTCCATTTGACCTCCTGAATCCAAGATATCTGCTATATCTTGCTGGAATTTTGATTTGTATTATAGCCTTCTTCGCAATCAAGGATGGAGAGTTCAAAAACTAGACAGTCTTTATTGTGACGAATGTGAGCCTCTTACTTTGGAGAAAGTGGATAATTAATTATTGTGTAATATAATACAGAATTGTTTTTATCGTAGAACTTATTATGTTTTACTATTCCACATATATTCAATAAGCTAAAAAGTCATAAAACAAATAACTGTGTTAAAGTTTTACGTATTTCACTTCAAGTTGTCCTTCCTCTTAGTGCTCCGAAACACTTCGTCATACGCAGGTGAAATTTTGCGTGGAACATATAATACTGCTTGTTCACCAAGGATAATCTCGATATCTCGGAGCTCGATTGGGAAGTTTGCCTTGTGAGGGAAACCTCTTTCTCATTCACTGGCAGATGCTGCAATTGTGCTAACCTGTGCTAACATTAATTCAAAACAGACGTGAACATCTGTCAACATATGCCTCTTGTAGAGAGGGTACAGAACGGTTAATCTGGTAATGGAAGCCAATCAGAAGTCAACACAACTTCCTGTTTCCGGTTGCTTATCAACTTATGAACCCTATGAAAAAAGAAAGTAGCGCACTGAATCCGTATATAGCATCCGATCTAGAGTGAGTGGGGTATCTCCCATTTTATAGGTGGAAATCAACAAAATATGGTGAAGTGAAATATGTATATATTTGCTACTTGCCTGACGTCGCACCGACACAGTTAGGTCTTATGGCGACGATGGGCCAGGAAAGGCCTAGGAATAGGAAGGAAGCGGCCGTGGCCTTAATTAAGGTTTAGCCCCAGCATTTGTCTGGTGTGAAAATGGGAAACCACGGAAAACCATCTCCAGGGCTGTCGACAGTGGGGTCGAACCCACTATCTCTCGTATGCGAGCTCACAGCTGAAATATATTGCACAATACAAATTTGACATGGACTGGAGGGTGATTTTGCGCTGTTTACGGTCAGAACAATCAGTAATAACGTGATGTGAATGTGGATCATATGTTTTAGTTTAAGCCACAGTTCTGTACAATTTTAAGCCTTATAAACGACTAATCATAATACTTCAGTGAATTGAAGTGGAAAGCTACGTCATAACGTGAATCAACCAATGTCAGTGGTTCAGTGTCGTACGCGTACAGAACAGCTGAACACAGGTTATAAATTACACAGTTGTTCTATTTGTCTTAACGATTATTTGTCTTGGATAGTTATCAGAGTTATGTTGGCTAATACTTGCTCTGGTTACCACGTGTCGTGGTTATCCGTGGTCAGTCCGGCACATCGTGTCAAGAGTGTCTCAATTAAGGCTGACTGTGGCTTAGGAATTCGTCGTTTTGTGTATGAAGCATTACTCAATTAGAGAGGTAAATCACAGAGAACAGGTTTTTTTTTGCAATTGTCTTTACGTCACACCGACACAGATACGTTTCATGGCGACGATGGGATAGGAAAGGGCTAGGAGTGGGAAGGAAGTGGCCGAGGCTTTAGGTAAGGTACAGTCCCAGCATTTGCCTGGTGTGAAAATGGATAACCATGGAAAATGGATAACCATGGAAAACCAGCTTCGTACCCCTAACCGCACGGCCAACTCGCTCGGGAGAATAGTTTTTATATTCTCAAGTTCAATGAGAGTGAGTTGTGTCCTACAGTACCGAGCTGTAATCCTCTAGTAGAGATATACATGGACATGTATGCAGGTGGATACGTTGGATCTTCGGATCACCTTGCCGTGATTATTATGTACAGTAGTGTGGTAACAAACGATGTAATGCCAGCCATGTGCTTAATAAGCAAAGTAATAAACCAGCTTACCGGGCGAGTTGGCCGTGCGGTTAGGAGCGCGCGACTGTGAGCTTGCATCCGGGAGATAGTGGGTTCGAATCCCACTGTCGGGAGCCCTGAAGATGGTTTTCCGTGGTTTCCCATTTTCACACTAAGCAAATGCTGTACCTTAATTAAGGCCACGGCCGCTTCCTTCCAACTTCTGGGCTTTTCCTATCCCATCGTCGCCATAAGACAGATCGGTGTCGGTGTGACGTAAAGCCTCTAGCAAAAATAAAAAATAAAACAGCAACGTGGTGGTTAGATTGCGCAAGCAGCAAGCCAATACAAAGCTGCAGTGTATAGTGAATTCAGTTGCACTCGAACGTTCTAATGGGACGACTAAGGGGCACCATCATGAATAAACTGTAGAAATGTGCACATAGTGCTGTTATTAAAATATTCCTTAAGTGTACAATGAAACCAGTCATCACGCCATTAATTAAAGTGACGGTAACTCCTAGACCTTCCATAAATACGAAATCATCCACCGATGCACTATTACAGGACGTGGTTATATGGTGATCGCCTCAGTAATGGAGATCAAGTCGAGACGTGAGTGGTATGAGCAAAGTTTGTTCTGGAACGATGGATGATGAATCAGCACATTTTTCCTAGTAGTAAAAGAACAAGGGTTTTGGAACAATGGGTCTAGTGGTAGCATAATGACGGTTGTGAATGGGATCAGTGACCTCTAGGTGAGGTTAAGATGTGAAATAACGTTATAAGCATACTTTTGAGGGTGATCCTAACCTCACAGTCTCCCTTGGAGGAGCCCAGTTGATCAGGACAATGGCTGCAATGACCTGGGGATTTTTGACACCTAGGTGAGGTTAAGACGTCATAATAACGTCACAACTTCACGTACGAAGGCAATCGGTCAGTCGACATGTCGATAAGGTTAAGACGTTATTATGATGTCTTAACCCAACCTTGCTCACGGACGCTAACCTAACCTCAAACAGGCTCTTTACCGACTCCCCTTGCAGGAGCCAAATCCGTCAGGTGACCGGTAGTTGAGGTTAGGACGTCATTATGACGTGTTAATCTCTAACCTTACTCCGACGAACGCTAACCTAATCTCACACAGACATTTTAACGGTTTCCCTTGATGATTTCTTGTTAATGCCATTGGTTTTTGCGTCTCACTAACTACTTTTACGGTTTTCGGAGACGCTGATATGCCGAAATTTTGTCCCGTAGGAGTTCTTTTACGTGCCAGTAACCGATGCGAGGTTGACATATTTGAGCACCTTCAAACACCACCGGACTGAGCCAGGATCGAGCCTGCCAGGTTGGGGTCAGTAAGCCAGCGCATCAACCGTCCAAGCTACTCAGCCCGGCAAATTATTTCTTCTTATTCTTATTATTTTTACCCTTTTCCCCTACTTTATTGGGGTCGAAAATTGATAAGCAATCGGCCATTCCCGACGCCAACACTATGTGGAGAGACCTGTCCACTATAGGGTATTTTTCTGTTGCTTTATGGTATGGTTTGGTGTACATGTGAAAGGAAGCGTAACAACACAAACACAAACAGACAAGGAATTCACCGTATACTGTTATAATCCTCGTCCCGACTGGGAATCTAACCTGGTGCCCTCTGGAGAAGAATGCCAGTTCGCTGACCATTCATCCAAGGACCAGGACAACTCGTAGCAAAAATAAATCATTTTTAAAATGTCGATATATCTGACAGTATGAATTTCGCGATAATTCTGGCGAGTATCGGCTGAGGTACGCTTTGAAACAAGTCTCAAGACAAAGCTTAGTGATTCAATCCTGCACCACGCTAACTTGCGACTGCTGTCGTGAGTGTGGTTCTTCACAGGAAATTCTACTGTGTAGATTTCACTCAATAAAATGCTGAAACAGTACCTTAAATCAGTTCCTGTGCTTAATCCCTTAAAACTGAACTTTTATGTAAAATAAAAAGTATTTTAAAGTGGTTTTATTATCATAATGCTCCACAGCAGGGCCTCTCAAACGCCCAAAATCTCACGCGTGCAGATCGAGGCGCAAGAGCTCCGTGCACTGTGCATCGGTGCCGCTCGACATGGCTCGGATCAACGCTTCGTCTCTGGGCTACTCGACTAAGCTCGGCTCTACTCGGCTATACTCAGCTCAAGTCAGCCCGGATTTGGAGCGCTACGGCGCAAGTGGGGCAGAGGGAGACAAGCGGAGCGAGTGAGACAGGCGTGAGGAAAGAGAAAGTAAGCGCTATTGGTCCAAATGGAGGAGTGGGGGGGGGGGGGGGGGGTCTGCACTCTGGTCAACCAAGCGAAGTCGTCTTTTGAACCGTGCACAGTGCATGCACCAGGAGAGGCCCTGCTCTACAGAATGCAATCAAATAATTGTTTTATGAAAAGTGAAATAAAAATCTAAAATTGTGATGTGCATAATGGTTTGAGATTTGGTATCTTAGAATAACATTAGATAATATAACTATGTACGGCAGATACCACACAATTTTACTACATAATCAGCAACAACTCCAAATTACACGGTTTTATAGGTTATAAAAATCACAATTTGTATCCTAATAACACGATGAGTGATGGCCATCTACTTCCTCTTGAGCGTGTTGTAGTTCTGTATTACACAGTCTGGATGGCAGCACTGGTGCCAACATGTTGTCTACTATCTGCGCACTTTTTAGCGATAGATTTTCACCCTAGTGCTGAATCGATCGACTTCGGTTATCTTCGAGATTCGTATTGGCAACTTTTGAAACACAAACTAAGAATCGCTTATCATCGCTGTGCGACATCTGGCGGACACTTTAAGTACTCGTACTGTTGTTGTTTACACAGCAAAGCCAAACTATAGAATTCATGCTAGGAACAAGATTCGCATCGGGAAATATTATATAGAATTATATATTGCGTGTGTGACACAGTTGTTGGCGTTAAGATAATAAAGGTTTAGAAAATTCATATCGATCGATCATATTATCGATTCAATTCAGAATTCATTTCCATTCAGTTGGCAGTATTTACCGGAACCGGCAGTGCTTCATTCTTACTCCTCACCGAGTACAAAACTCTTTCACTAAAGGTGCGCGTACAGTATCTGAAGTGCGTAATTGTGCACTACACTTCTTGAGGTCTCTAAATGATTTCTGCAGCCAAATACAAGCTTCAAAATCGATGTACATAATAGCTCGGTGGGTGTGTACGGGTTGACTATCATATTCTCCTCAGCTACTTCAGCACGTAACGAACTGACTGCGCGGTACGGCCTGTAGATACGTACTTGCATTTGGGACAGTCCGCGTCAAGTTGGACGAAAGTGTGCAGAAAGGGAAGTTGTGTTTTTTAAATTACGAAAATTTTAGAATAGATGTCCAAAAGCTTTAAAATCAAAATTATGTAAATAATACTGTATTAACGCTTACAGAAAAAAATCCTTACATTTGTCGTGTAATATTATTTTTCGAGAATTTCAAGGCGTCCGCCTCTGTGATGTAGTGGTTAGCGTGATTACCTACCACTCCCGAAGGTCTGGGTTTGTTTCCTGGCTCTGCCACGAAATTTGAAAAGTGGTACGAGGGCTGGAACGGGGTCCACTCAGCCTCGGGAGGTCAACTGAGTAGAGGAGAGTTCAGTTCCCACCTCAGCCATCCTCGAAGTGGTTTTCCACTTCTCCTCCAGTCAAATGCTGGGATGGCACCTAACTTAAGGCCACGGCCGCTTCCTTCCCTCTTCTTTGTCTATCCCTTCCAATCTTCCCATCCCCCGCACTAGGCCCCTGTTCAGCATTGCAGGTGAAGCAGCCTGGGCGAGGCACTGATCCTCCTCCCCAGTTGTATCTCCTACCCAATGTCTCACGCTCCATGATACTGCCCTTGAGGCGGTTGATCCCTCACTGAATCCGAGGGAAAAACCAACCCTGGAGGGTAGACAGATTAAGAAGAACATGAGGAAGAAGAGGAGGAGGAGGAAGAAGAATTTCAAGGCCCATATTTCAGTTATCCTCGGAGACATAAAATGAAATGTGGTTTTGGTAATATATAAATCATGTGGGTAGTTAACTATATTAATGACATAATCAACACCGTGTTAATTTTATTTTAAATCCACAATGGAAAATATATTTAAATACATCAACGCTTTTAGTTTCGGCAGGTGGAAAAATCTCCTTTGTCAAATGTATGGGCCGTGAATGCCATGCGAATAAAGGATTAATAATGGATTATTGTGATGAGATTGAGCCCCCACAAGAAACACGTAGGTGCACTACAGGACAAGCGGAAAGCAGTGCAGCTCGTGTTCAATTGAAGTGCGCAGAGATTAAGTGTTCGTGTAGGGTTGCACAAGTTCAGACACGTGTTTCCAAAGCTGAACAAATAAACTCACTTCCATATAATTACAGTCTAACCCCGAAAGCTTTGTGAACGCAGTCCGTCTCCTACTTTGAAAAGGAAATCATAGTGATTTTCTAAATAGTATTTTAATGAGGGAATGGTGGTCATATTTAATATAAACATTTCCAGAATAAATAAATAAATAAATAAATAAATAAATAAATAAATAAATAAATAAATAAATAAATAAATAAATAAAATCTGAAAGTTTTATTACTGTATTCTACGTAGTATTATCTATATATGTGTAAAGAAATGAAGTTCCTAACGTAAATAGTTTTCTCATAACATTTCTGTAAAATGTTGAGTATTGGAAAAATATCCTACCTTCAACGTTTAATATCAAAACTGTTAAACAGATGATGCTGATGCTGATAACGCCATTGCAATGAGCTCTGAAGATGGTATAATGTGGTGTCTAAAACCACATCATTCACACGCATGATTTAGGAGGAGGAAAATATTCGCATGCCTACGTCACGTGAATAAATGTAGCCAATGTTCGAGTCGCGTTCGCGCCAATTTTTTTCAGTTAATGTATCAAATTGTATCCAATGTACACCTCCACTATGCAATACACTATGTTTTGTCTTACCGTTACAGTTACCTTTATTTAAACATTCAAACATAACATGAACTTCTTACAGACGTAAACGACCACTTTGTTTCGTCCATGGCACAAATAAAGCCGATACGTAGAACATCATAGTGGATACAGTAACATCATCTCTATCCAATGCGGTACAAGGAAACCCAATACAGTACAGTAGGTAGGCTACACTGGATTGCCCATTATACTACGCACAATAATTCCATAGTGTACGTGTGACGTCCAGTCTTATCTTCACAGAGCCGGTACGTACACTTACGAACAACGTTCACTTCACAGCAGATGCTTAAAGCATTTGCAAACACTTCGCCACTCGCTGGAGCATACTTTGCCGGACCCTACGCAACACACCTGCATCCACAATTGCCGATGCAGCATGCACGCGCGCTATTAGGCCTTGCACATCCATGGGTGGAGTACTATAAATATGTTCCTTTAAGTGTCCCCACAAATAAAAATCAAGCGGAATAAGGTCAGGGAACGTGGAGGCCAGAATATTGGACCTCCACGACCTATCCATTTCCCTGGAAACGCTTCATTTAACCAGTTACGCACAGTCATTCCAAAGTGCGGCGGTGCACCATCATGATGAAACCATTCTAGCTGTCGCCGAACACCAAGTGGAACGTTTTCTAAAGCGTCAGGCAAAATAGTGCCCAGAAACGTACGATAGCGGGGCGCATTCAACTTTTCCGGCAATAGGTAAGGGCTTAAAAGCACTCCTCCCACGATTCCAGCCCACGGGTTTATGCCAAAGCGTGCCTGAAAGCCACGTTCACGGGTGACATGTGGGTTATGGTAAGACCAATAACGGCTGTTGTGATGGTTGAAAATATATAAAATGTTCGTTATCTTCAACTTGTTGCAAAAGCAATTCAGAGAACTGTACACGTTGAATGTTGTATTTTGGCCGCTGGTGTTCAGTTAAGGTGTAATGATATGGATGAAGTTTTTCGGCGTGCAACACGTCAACAACCAGTGTTTGAGATACCTGGAGCTGCCTTGTAGTATCACGGGTACTTCGTCGAGGTGACTGGTGAACGGATTCAAGAATGTCGTCCTCTGTTTGTGGAGTACGTCTAGCCCTTGAACGACCTCTGTCCACTACTTGCAGACGAAGATTACCGGTTTCCCGCAAGCGTCGCTCAAGGCGACGAAAAACACTCTTTGAGGGTACCTTGCTGCATATTCACGAGCAGCAGCAGAAGCTTGGTTATCGGATGCATCCAACACTAAAAACATATCGACGTATTCGCCGTTTGTGTACGCCATCAGGAAGCCGCCCTACATGCACTTGACAGGATCAGTTATGGTTGTGCACTGCGTGGTTAGTCGACGCATGCATTCAGTTGAATGGATCACACTGTCATGTGTTGGACTATTGTCATGTGACAACAGGATGCCATGCTTACAAACGCAGTTATACGACGGGAACTAGGGACCTGACGTCACACACACAAAAGAAAAATAACAACAACCTGACGTAGTTTCGAGCCGTAGCTCCATGGTGCATGTGGGTTTAATAACCCAGCCGTCTACTCATTGAGCTGCGACGGCGGGTACGGTAGAGCGGGATGATGCACATTTTTCTATTACATTCTGATGCGCTGCAGGATATGACACTGTTGCCAGCTTCTCGTTTTCGACTCGTTTTCCAATAGCACCAGATCCGATTTGGCTATAGAAACTTTTGTCTTGCCATGGGATGAGGAATCGCATTTTTTGTTCACCCTGTATATATTCCAAGTTAGGAGTTAAAATAACACATTAAAATACACAAACACGAACTAAAATAGGGTCAATCAGATAAAAACTTAGTTAACAAAAATACACTAATGCAAAGAAAATTATTACACACGATAAAAAAGACCAGTATCCCTCATAAAACGGATGACGACGTCTGCTGACTGCTCGTCATCTCGTAGGATGAGGGAAATGGCACTCGGCAGTGTTAGACTACGGCGCAGATTGGCCAGGTCCACGCACTCTGTAAGGATGTGTACCACGGTTGGATGACCGCCGCAAGTACACACTGGGGGGTGTTCACCCTTCAGTAGGTAGGACTGCGTTACTATGCCATGGCCAATCCGAAGACGACATAATACCACTGCTTCTCTCCGAGAAGCGCGAAGCGAAGTCTTCTATACCTTCGTAGCTCCTTTTATCGCTCTCACCTTATTTGGGAGAGGGGTGGCCTGCCATTCCATCCCCCAATAGGACATAACCAGATGTCTCTGCTGAGAGCGAATGTCACCGGCTGGAACCCTGTAAGGCAACAAGGGCAAGGTAAAAGCCTCCTTGGCAGCCTTATCAGCTAACTCTTTTCCCTCTACACCCACGTGGCTAGGGAGCCACATAAACTTAATTCCGGTGCCGGCATCCGAATACCCGGTCAGCAAGTCCTGGATCCGCTGCACCAGAGGGTGCTGAGGGAAACATTTATTTATAGATTGTAGCGCGCTCAAGGAGTCGGTACACAGCAGAAATTGTCGGCGTTCATCGGGCAGTGCGTACTGCAGAGCTTCACAGATGGCATAGAGCTCTTCTGTGTACACAATACAGATTTTTGGTAGAGGAAAAAGAAACCCGTCATTGTCAACAATGAACGCACAGCCTACTTCCGCGTCTGCCCTCGAACCATCCGTGAAAACAACGACCGAATCAGAGTACCGGCCAACAACGGACAGGAAGAGTCTCCGATAAATGGGGGTGGGGGGTCTGTATTTTCCTTCGGGCCGGTGTGCAAACATAGAATGATTTCAGGTCGTTGTATTATCCAAGGGGGTACCCTACTTGGTCGTCTGACAAGACAAGGAACCGAAGGTACATCAAATAATCTGTGACTGCTATCCAAGCGTATTCCAAACGGTTGCGTTGCTCGAAGGTAAGCAGCGACTTCCATTGTGGAATACGCAAGGATAGCTTGGGTGAAGTGGCATCCGTCCCAAAATTACAGCATAGGACAGAAGCATTTGTTGGCACCGCATGTGTAAAGGCAGTACACCAGATTCAGCGGGCAGGCTAGCAATGGGGCTTGTACGTAACCTAACTCCGCTGTGGTGAATGCTATTCAGTTTGGCTAGGACGCTTTGCTTTGCTGATCCATATACTGCACTGCCGTAGTTTAATCTGGATAAATATGTGCCCTATAAAATCGTAGAAGCACCGTGCGGTCTGCTCCCCCCCCCCCCCCCCCAAGTAGTGCCGCTTAGAAACTTTAAGATATTAAGCTTCTTAGCCCATTTCGCTTTTAAATGCCGCACGTGTGGCTCTCACGATAAATTTCTATCGAAAAGGAGCCCAAGAAATCGGTAAGTGTCAACTATGGGAAGAGCGACATTCCCTAAATAAAGCTCCGGATGAAAGTGAAGAGTGCGCTTCCGGCAAAAGTGCGCAACAGAGGTCTTTGTGGTTGAAAACCGAAACCTTTGTTCTAAGGTCCACTGTTCCACTCTCCTAATTGCTTACTGTAAATGTCGCCATATTTTGTGAGCTATAATGCAGTGAAAAATTGTCTATATAGCGACGGTATTACTGCTGAACCAGCAGCAGCGACAATACCGTTTATGGCAATCGGGAACAGAATGCCACTGAGAACCGATCCCTGTGGGACTCACAAAGTAAAAGAAGTAGCACAATGATTTTTACTTTTACCGATGATGTGTAAGAAGTTACCTCTCTCTTTGCGCTTTGTTTACACACGAAGATTTACAATCACTGAATAAATGTTATTGTTGGAGTAATGACCACGGGCCAGGCCAAAAGTCACGGAGGGTTCGTTGTGGCATTTGGACCTTACTTTCGGTATCCCTTTCGCGCACGCACACACACACACACACACACCATACACACACACACACTCTCTCTCTCTCTCTCTTACTACTTTTTCTTCAGCCACCCACGCTCATTTCGGCTTTGGCTTGGGGTTTAGAGGCGGAAACTCTCAATCCAGGATTGACCGGGATCCGAGACTCAGCCTTCCGGGTGGGAAGGTAGCAGCTTAGCCACTAGCTTATCACGAACCTCGACCCCCAACCCAACATCACACACTCCGTATATCTGATGATAGATTCGTTCAGTGCATAATATTTGTATAATGGAACTTATTTTCTTTCAGATAAGTTCATATGTGTGTGTCCCTCAGGGATTCTGAAACAACTACACCCTGAAAACAAAGGTTGAATGTGAATTGCATTTGCTCGCGGAATGTAATATACCGATTTGTTACATTTTATTCTCTCACTGAGGATGTCTGTGTCTACAGACTCTCTGCGCTGGCAAATCATCACTAAGTTTCCATACTGAAAGTCAAGAACAATATTCGAATGTGTTTTTGACATCTACAAGGCGAGTCACCTAACATTACCACCGGTAATAATTTTTAAACCACAAGGTATTTTGAAAAACAGCCTTCACAGGCAGATTATCTGTTGTATTTAGGACTTTTAAATGAAAGCACCTCTATTAGTGTTAGCACAATTCAAAAGATCATACGTTTATTCAATCCCGTGTAATTGTAATGTGAAGTTGACGCTTGAAATTACCTCAGGAGTTCATTCGCAAGGTTAGGTTAACACGTCATACTGTCGTCCTTACCTCATCTATACGTCACCTCACCGAATCGGCTCCTCCAAGGGAAGTCGGTAAAGAGCCTGTCTGAGGTTAGGTTAGCATTCGTGCGCAAGGTTAGGTTAAGATGTCATAATAACGTCTTATCCTTATCTACAGGTCACCTAACCGATTCGCCTCCTCCAGGGGGAGCCCGTGGTGTTAGGATTACCTTCATACGTAAGGTTATGACGTTATTATGACTTCTTAACCTCATCTAGGGGTTAAAAAACCCAGGTCATTGCAGCCATTGTCCTGACCAATTGGGACCCAGTGAGAATAGTATTGCCCTCGTACATAAGGTTGTAACGTTATTTCACGTCCTAACCTCACTCAGAGGTCATTAACCCCATTCAAAAACGTTATTGTCCTACTACTGGACCCATTGGTCCAAAACTCTTCTTTTCCTACTATTAGAACGAAATGCTGACTCAGCGTGGGAAAATGCTGATTCAGCACCCGTTGCTCCAGAACATACTTTTCTCTTGCTACTGACGTGAAATAAAACATCGCTGTATGGAGCATAGTATGGTTAAACATAGAAAAGTGCTCCGATCCGACTTGAAGGATCCATCATGATGAGCAGACGACTACTTGAATCGGCATGTAGGTATTTGTTATTGTACAGTTGGAAAGTGTATGGAAGACTTATCCATGGTGATTAACGGAATGTAGTTTTCTTGTCAAATGCTTCTTATTTTCGTGGTAATGTAGGAAACCCCGTGCCAATAAATGTATCACAGTAGTTAGTTTTTTATAGTGTCTATAGTATCGTCGTGTAGAATTTCACGACCAAGTCGATTTATTATGGCGTGAACTTTGCGAGGTGGTATTTTGCTGTTTATTTTGGTTGTGTTATCTTCTATCGATAACACTGCATTACATTCAAGTGAGATCATATTTCACGTTTATTTTTGGTAGTTAACGTAGTCATTGTTTCTGTCACAGCTGAGTATTTGTTCTTCAGGGCAAAGGTGGGTTTTTTTAGATGATATTTGAATTGTGTCTTAAGCAATGTTAATTATTCAGTAATGGTGGTGTCGAATTTTGTAACGTCACCTTAGGGGTAACTTTAGTGTAATCAAAGTAAGGTTATCACTCTAATGGGGAATTCAGTAGAATCCCAGTGAAATATGCATATATGCTCAGTGGAAATAAAAAGAAAAATAAGACGGGCTCAAAGTTAGAGAAAGAGGACCGTTAAGACCGAATGAATATAACAGCAAGAGCAAGATAATGGCATCTCAAAAAACATTAGGCCTATATATTTATTTTTCTTTTCGAACCAGCGGAAAATCTAACAATTTATGATCAAGCAACAACAATTTGATAAGATTTTCAACGATGGCTTGAAGGAGGACTGTACAAATAAAATGAAGTGTACAAATCTGTATAAATTAATTTAACATTTACAGTTTTTAATACATTAATTTGCCAAGACACAGCTGATGATAAACAACATTTTGCAAATATAATAGTTATGAATATAATAGTTATATTTAAAACCAATGGTAGTGATAACAACCTGCGTAATAATAGAATTGTGGGTAAGAATGTGATAGGCTACATGAAAAGAGAAAACCTATTCCAAGGGGTCATAATACATATTTAGTACCAAGAGTGGTGTTAGCAACCTGCTTAATAACAAAAGTGTGTGTAAAGGTGTGATACATGAAAAGAGAAACCTTGTACAGAATACAAAACTAGTATAACCTACAATTTAAAATGTGCCAGGATGGGAAAGGTAGGATCCAGGAAAACACCACGCGAAATGTACGTCAGGCATGATAAAGAGGTTATGGAAGGCGGCCATTCAGTTTCCGTTATGTAATTTGACACGGATAACGTAGTTTTTTTTACTGAAAGTCTTCTTGACTGCCCACAACGCGCAGACCACTCCCCAAAATTCCACCAACGCACCCGTAGGAAAGATTTAAGTTAAAATTGAGATAAAATAGTCTCCATGTCTCTCACCTCAAAATACACGGCAGAGAGATGGGGCAGAGAAAGCTCTCATGCCGTGACGAGGTCCTATGTACTCATTACAGTCTCGATTCCACCTGCCAAAATAGCCAAAAGGGGGCGAGAATATATAGGCTTAAGGTACGAGCATGGCAAACAGGTGAGCAGATGGCGTAATACCAAAACGAAGGAAATAGTTGAGCCTCCAATATGGCGACCAGTCAAATTTCAGCTGGAGTGAGTGAAGGAATAGACGTCGAAACATATGCAGAGTAGATATGAAGAGGTAAGTTCAAGAAAACGTAAAGTCTATGTATAGAACACACGAAGTAGGATGACACAATTTGTATGAGAGTTAATGAGCAAATGAAATTGTGCTGAATATCACAAGATTCCTCAATGTTGTATGGTATAGGGAAATTTGCGTTGATTTGTGGTGATCGTGTAATGTTCAGTGATGGTTTTATTTGTGCCGTGCGTTGATGAGTGTTGTTCGAAGACCGTTCAGTTTGTTATTATTCTTATTATTAAGGTAGTGATCTTTACCTTCAACACTTATTACCCACAAGCTTACTGATAAAATTCGACTTCAATCAATCTAATATCCAGCTTGTTTTCAACATTTTTTTGGAGTTTCTATGAAGCATACTTTGTAGAATTATATGACGTTCAGTTTCTTATTTTCTACCCGCTATTTATTTATTTCGTATATGATGCCGTTGTAGTGTGTCGTATTTAAACGACAGGGTCTCTATTTATGTGTCTTATTTCGGATTAAGGTAAAATAATCCCAGTAATATCACAATTTTGATGGAACTGTGATTAACTTATTATTTTTCTTTTGGGACTTGATTTTAATACCTTGGCTTAAGGGTAACCATGTTTAGGAGAAATGTATTGTTTTGGACATCACTATTCTGGTATGCGTTTTGTTTTTCGATGGTTCCATAACACATTTTTCTGTCAGTAAATCACAGTTTTTTAGAAACTTAAGAAAAGATGTGACGGTACTCTGTAATGCCAGAAATTCCTTGCATACAACTGGATTTAAGTGAACTGGATTGAGAAACTAATTACCAGAAATGAATCATTATTATGCCCGCATTGTCGACCTTAACATCTGTTATGGTACTTTTAGGAGAATTTCACCTTTATAATACAAATCACATTTATTTCCTTCAGAATAACATTAACTTCTTGGTACAGGTTTCGTTCTCATACGGGCATCTTCATCCACAGTTCAAAAACAAAAATAGAACAGGGATATATATTAATGTAATTTAAAAGACACTGGATGAGTCTTGTTAACTTGTCCTGTCCTTGTGCCGATTAAAACATTAAACAATGCCACCTTAATGTGTAGTCCGACTTGTTGGCTGAATGGTCAGCGTACTGGCCTTCGGTTCAGAGGGTCCCGGGTTTGATTCCCCGCCGGCTCGTGGATTTTAACCTTAATTGGTTAAATCCAGTGGCTCGGGGGCTGGGTGTGTGTGGCGTATTCAACATTAGAAATCATCCTAGGTAGGGCCTAATAGGCAATCTACTAGAAAAAGACCTGCACTAGGCCTCTCCGGAGGCCATACGCCAATAATTATTACCTTAATGTGTATGCATCTTGAAATAAATGTAAAAATATTGGTCAAAAACACCATTGTGACCATACTTTAGACAAGAAATACGCTGGTGTTAATTTGATATTACATGGCATACAAGTTGGTATATGTTAAAATCTTGATTACCTTACAATTCTCTGGAGTAGGTCTTGAAAGAAATAAGTTGGACTTTAACAGTCATCTGAGGTTAGGAAGCTGCGCAACGCTATGTCTCTTGCAGCCACCTCTCAGTAATAATATTTGGGTGCTGGTGGGTTCGAACCTTACTGACTGCAGCCCTGAAAATGGTTTTCCGTGTTTTCCCGTTTTCACACCAAGTCGAACCTTAATTACGGCCCAGCCAGATTGTCTGCTACGTGGTCAATGTGGTGATATCCTTATCAATATTGCTTGTTCTCACTCATCCAGACGCACCGTGCAACGACTGCGTAACACCTTGCTCAATTTAAGCTCCAACTAATGAGTAAAAACAACAATAATAATGCTAATATCTCGATAAGTTTACCCGGAAACACAAACACACGTAGTGTTTAGTATGACAGTAACGTAGCTAGATATCTTGAACATTTCAGGAGGGACAAAGAGATATTTTTAAATATAGAAGTGTCGATATTCCATATACGAATACCGCTGGGGGGGGGGGGCGGCGGTAATCCGAGGGGTCATCAATAATAATGTAAATTGTAAGTACTTAAAGAGCGAAATGTTATTGTACCCAGATAATTCATTGATAATTCTACTAAATTTAGTAATTGTGTCTTCTCTCTTGTATAACTTACATAGAGTATATGTAATTCTAAACTTGGCCGATAGATAGTACAAGTCAGCAGCGGAAAAAGAGGTAATACTACAAGACAGTGAAAGTGATGTAATTGTGAGACACTTAGAATTGCTAGTATCCAGACTCAGACCATATTTTCCGCCTTCGGTTGAGAAAATCTCGTGGATCAGAAATCGCTCCTTTGAAACTAAACATGAACTGCCCTCCCTTGAGGAAGATCAACTAGCCGAAGTATATTGGCAGAGAGAAAGTGAAAATAGTATGATATGGATGGAGAAATAGATGGAGTGGCCTGTTTAGCTCCAGGAAGTTCCATGAATGTATCACAACTCCACGTCTCTGATCGACTTCTGTATTCATGATAACCCCTATAACCTACAATACTAAAGGAAATACTGCGTCAAATGCCTTTCATGACAACATACCTGTGTGAGTATACCTTTTCTGCTCTCAAACAAATGAAAACGGAGTAAACGAACAGAACTAATGTGGAAGCTGATCTTCGGTTCGAGTGACTAAGCTTGTAAAACGCTTGGTCTTCGGAAAACAGCACCATACAACCAACAATCGCAACAAGTGAACTTTTTCAAGAAGATTCCAGATCCATACTGTTGTAATTATTAGCCAGGTGTCACATTTTTTAATAATTCCTGTGCATGTGTAAAGTACCTTTATATTGACACAAGTGCGATAAACAGTTATAACTTGAAAACAATATTCTCTCAGTCATGGGTAACTAATGCAAACGTCGAGCTCAAATTATTATTATTATTATTATTATTATTATTATTATTATTATTATTATTATTATTATTATTATTATTATTATTCTACGATCGTTATTATTATTATTATTATTATTTTACGATTATGGTTATTATTATTATTATCATTACTTTTATGTATGGCTATGAGGAGATGTACATTATTGTTATTATTGTTATTATTATTATTTACTTAGTCGAATGATCGTATTGTGTGTGAGGTTATGTCATGTAACATGCACTGTATACAGACATTTATATCAGTTCAATTAATGTAAGAACCTGTATATAGTTTATTTTTACCTGTATATACTGTATAAATTGTAATCCATATTTGTGAAAAACCCACTGTAACTTCTAGAATGGTGATAGGCACAAGAACGATTGAAAATATTCCATACATTATAATCTATGTATTTGCACTCTAGAATTTTCACGATGGTAGTTTTTTTTTGTAATGTATCTTTCTGAAAGCCTGGCCAGGCACATATATACTAAGGAGACGATCTTGACGGTGACGAGAGAGTTTATTGGTTACGACGAGATACTGTTAAGTGAGTTGTTGGAAGAGAGTTACTGTGTAGCAAGGTGTGGACATGCTTTTAAGCAGTCAACTGTTTTATTTGTGTTCCAAGGTTGTATTTTCGATGTGCAGCGATTGGCACTTGTCTTTAAATGGCGGTTTGTGATGTGAGTGTTTTGTTGTGACAGCAGCGATCAAGGTTATATGTGTATTTAATTTGTAGATACATGTAAATAAAATGATTCTACCAACTGACAGCATCTCGTGTGCGTCTTTGTGGATACGTTAATATAAATGAAGTTAAATTAAGCTTTCACGGTAAGTAAATATTAGTCCTAAATTATACGAATAAAATGAAATATGGTACCATTACCAAATTCTGCCTTTTGTTTACCGAATGCAGTGTTATGTTCTGTGGCTAAGGGCCCTAGCACATAAGTACGATATGCTCAAGGGGCGTCAATGAGGAAAAGTTTGGGAAAGCCTGCTCTATGAGCATAACAGGCTAAACGCGTCAATCCTTGTAGTTACATTACTTTCACATTAACCCCACGACACGTGGTAAATAGATATGATGGATGACCTCGACATTCTTTAATCAGTCAGGGTCATCATCAACATCATCGAAAACAATAACACCAAAAGCAACAGTATTTAAGATCTTGTGCTAATTAGACGTAAACGTACGTGTAAAGTAGGGTTAATTTTTTGCTTTCAGCGGAATGTAGGACTTAATGCTCTAAAATGTAGGACATTAGTAAATTATACACTGAAAGCGATAAGCAATATTGTATTTAAAGCAGTCCTACTTTTACCGTAAAACAACATTGATTCTTGTTTACAATTGGCTTTACGTCGCAGTGGCACAGGGAGGTCTTATGGCGATGGAGAGGCAGGAAAGGGCTAAGAGTGGGAAAGAAGCGGTCCTGGCCTTAATCAAGGTAGGCCTACAGTCCCAGCATTTTCCTGGTGTAAAAAATGGGAAACCACAGAAAGCCATCTTCAGGGCTGCCGACAGTGAGGTTCGAACCCACTATGTCCCGAATGCAAGCTCACAGCTGCACGACCCTAACTGGAAGGCCAATTCGCTCGGTATCATCATTCATATTAAGGAACATGCTGGTTGGCGGCGAAATATCTGGCTTCCTTAAAACATAATCATAGAACTCTCTGCAAGTATACCGTCTCAGAGTCTATCAACAGTGTGCTTCTCTCATCTTTTCATTGAGCGGAAATCGATGAGAAACCTACTTTACATTTGTATTAAGTGCAGGAACAGGGAAAAAAATTCTGAAATTTTCAACAACTCAGAGTGGCAGGTTTCATATATTGCAGACTAAAATATCTCATCCACTTATCATTAGAGGCAACATTGCACGGCGTGAACCGGTTTGTAAAAGAAATTGGTTTATTACATTTTTTGTGCTATTTGCTTTACATCGCACCGACACAGATATGTCTTATGGCGATGATGGGATAGGAAAGGTCTAGGAAGTGGAAAGAAGCGGCCGTGGCCTTAATTAAGGTATAGCCCCGGCATTTGCCTGGTGTGAAAATGGGAAACCACGGAAAACCATCTTCAGGGCTGCCGACAGTGGGGCTCGAACCCACTATCTCCCGATTACTGGATACTGGCCGCAATTAAGCGACTGCTATTACATTTTTTTGGTTTCCAAAAGCAATAATTGTCCATGTGATCAAGCTACAGTACTTACTAATTTGTTCATTCATTCACCACTGGAAAATACATTATTCTAAAAACACTGAATGTTTTGAATTTCTGAAACAGGAAGATTTTGAGGAATTTTAAGAAGTTCCTCCCGGCGTCGGGCAGGACGTTCAGTTGTAGGACAGGTACGGAATTTGTTGGACTTCTAACTTTAGGGTAAAGGTTACGATAAATGAACCACCTTCTTCCCCCCACCCTCCCGACCTCAAGTAAGCCAATAGCGGGAGAGAAGAGAGATGACATTATTAGCCAGCTGAGCTCACACAGGAAGAAGTCTTGGAAATGTCGTAATATCCTGTTCTAAATCACTCACACTGCCACTTCATAATGCGATGTAACTGTCTAGGGAGATAGGCAATATGATAATTCTAATTTCAGGAGTATTCCAGTGGTTGTGCTACAATAACTCAAGGAGCTCATACTTCTACGTGACTCTTGATATTGTGATCATAGCCATGGATCTTCTGTTTTACGCGGAATCGGAACATATAGAATGTGACACTTGCATTAGCCGGAATTCGATCGAGAGTTCTGCGTGACCGAGTGTGAAGACCATAGATTAAATTAAACACTACATGTATTAAGCTCTGGTATTTAGGAAAAAAATCACCAAACGTTTCTGTGAAGCGGTATTGTATACTACAACCGGGTATAAAAGATCCGGCCGAGTGTGTTCTATGGTCGGCCCTTCCTGTCTGTGTCCAACCCCTGTGAGTACATTGAACCAAGGACTTATTCTACCGTCAATTCTCGATGCACATTGAGAATACAAATACAAAACATGCATTATTTAAATAATTTAGAACAAGAATATATTCCTCTCGGTTATAAAAATATTTTTTTGCTATTGGCTTTACGTCGCACCGACACAGATAGGTGTTATGGTGACGATGGGATAGGAAATGCCTAGGAGTTGGAAGGAAGCGGCCGTGGCCTTAATTAAGGCACAGCCCCAGCATTTGCCTGGTGTGAAAATGGGAAACCACGATAACAATATTAATCTTACAGTTACAAATTAAGAATTGTAAATGCCTGTGGACGCAATCTATATCGTAGGTTAAGAAGTAGTAAGTACCACGTAAGGGTAAAATGCACATTTTACACCAGAAGGAAGAAAAAACATATCAAACTGTAAACATGTTTTAGAAGACTTCGGACCTGCTCTTTTGTAATGAAATAGCTGAACTAATGTGTGAGTATGACAAAAAATATCATTTCTGTACGTATTTCTCGATGTTAGTTATGCAATATTGAACTGCCGCATTTAATATATCTTCTTACTGCCTTTCCTCCTCCCTCCGAGGTCTTATCCTAAACATTGCATGTTAGTTTATATTATAGAGATCCGAGTTTAATTTCGTCGGAATGATTTCAACTTATTTTTATTAAAACAAAGAACGTTCGTGTAATATTTTAGTAGACCACCTGTAATTTATACATTTCAAATCTTATGTTGCCGTTTATTCCCATGCTAGTTTCTCCTACAAATACTGTTAAAAATTATAAGCATAATTTGTTTTTTATATTTTTAATGTGTAACGTTATACATGTTTTTTGTAAATCAGTAAAATAGTAAGCAAGAAATAAAAGAAAGCAATTTAAATATCTCACTTAATTTCATATTGATGTAATCTTCCCAGATATTGACGAGGCACAGGTTTTGTACCAGTTACCTGAAAAGGTACCTTGCTTTTGCGTCGGACTTCACAAGTGTTTATCTTTACCACAGTGATTCTGTTCCTGTCATTAACTAACACCACATATATATTTAATGACGTTTCCAAAGTTTCAGTTTGTACGTACTACATGTGGTAAATAGTTGGGTGAAATATTTTTTGCATTAGTGAAATGAACTCTCTATATAAGGATTGGAAGCCACTACATACTGCATACAAATTGCCTTAGGCGATATGGTGGAATATATTAATTCATTAGATTCTGTGTATTAATGTTACACTCGACAATTTTAGCAAGAACTGCAGTATGGTCACAGCCCACCAACGTGGAACATTTAGCCACCTTTGAAGAGGTAAGGCACGTTCTGGTAGGGGTTGTTAAACAATTGTCATAAAATGCACTTAGCCTGCTATTGCCTGAGAACTTCCGCCCGCTATATTTTGGGAACTGCCGCTCGCCACACCTTGAGAACATTCTTTGGAAATTTTCCACGCATCTATGTTAGACAGAGAAACTTAAGATATACGAAACGGACAGAGAATAGCTGAAATCTTTGGAATTAGACGAGTAGATCCCGTAGTAAAATGGCGCAACCAATCAGATTGCTCCATTCTTAACCGATGAAATTCCCGCTGGGAATATTTTAGTCTATCTCGTGAGTTTGTGAAAGATTGCACATCCACTGGGCTTCTAATAACTGTATTAGAGCGAAGCTAATTTTTGGTGGACGCAGTTAAATTAATTACAACGTAGGTGGAATAATAGCCCTTGTGAGCGACTGATCACGTGTGGATAGCGGAAGCAACACTAGTTGCGCCATCAAGCAAATGGCCGACGTTCGTTTAATTGAACCAACGCCAAGGAATTATACAAAACGGCACGATGGTACTCATACTTTCAACTCCGTACCGTGATACAATAAAAATAAGGAACCACGGGCACCGATTGACAACTTAATGAGGCCATTGGATTAATTTGTGACGTTCCGTAATATCACCAGGAGTTGAGTTAGAATCACGTAGTACCGAGCTCGATAGCTGCAGTCGCTTAAGTGCGGCCAGTATCCAGTAATCGGGAGATCGTGGGTTCGAGCCCCACTGTCGGCAGCCCTGAAGATGGTTTTCCGTGGTTTCCCATTTTCACACCAGGCAAATGCCGGGGCTGTACCTTAATTAAGGCCACGGCCGCTTCCTTCCACTTCCTAGGCCTTTCACATCCCATCGTCGCCATAAGACCTATCTGTGTCGGTGCGACGTAAAGCAAATAGAAATAATAATAGAATCACGTAGTCAGACCGAAGGCTTATAACAGACGTGAAAAGAACCAGGAGGGCACTAGCACTTTTTATCGACACTGTTGTCCGGCTCCGTGGCTAAATGGTTAGCGTGCTTGCCATTGGTCACAGGGGTCCCGGGTTCGATTCACGGCGGGATCGGGAATTTTAACCTTAATTGGTTAATTTCTCTGGCACGGGGACTGGGTCTGTGTGTGTGTGTGTGTGTGTCGTCTTCATCATCATTTCATCCTCATCACTACGCGCAGGTCGCCTACGGGAGTCAATTCAAAAGACCTGCACCTGGCGAGCCGAACATGTCCTCGGACACTCCCGGCACTAAAAGCCATACGCCATTTCATCGGCACTACTTTGTCATCAGCACTCTCGTGAGTACACTTCAACCATTCATTTTCCATCAGTTGAGCAGTTGAGTTCAGTCCATAAGTGAAGTCCAACGTGCAGTACAGTACGTGTGCATGTTCAAGCGAATTCAAGGGAACGTCATATCTCGTAACAAGATACAGTAATTGAAAAATGTAAGTGAATATTCATAAACTATATTTATTCACTCGCCGAGGAGAAAATAGGCTTTAAGTGGAGGAATTTCTTTTTTTTTTTTTTTTGCTAGGGGCTTTACGTCGCACCGACACAGATAGGTCTTATGGCGACGAGAGGAATTTCTTAACGTAATAACTTGCTATTGCCTGGGACAGTCTTGAGTCAATGGGAGAACTACAAGTAGCCGGTTTGTTTTGAAACAGTGAGGTGGACAGAATAACATTCCGCAAAGGCTAACGGAAGATTGAGCAGGTAAAGAGGGTGCAGTTTGGTAAATCCCTTGTGTGGTCAGCCATATTTCAAGTGCGGGCGCATGTCCTTAAGCTCATTACGGACATTCCTTGGACCAAACCAGCAGAGGACAATGAACGGTAACAGGCAGAGTGAGAATAATTCCTACCCAGCCGTGAGAAGTAGCAGATATGACCGAGATTTTAAGAGGGCCAGTTTGCCCCATATCAGACCAGCTGATAGGAAGTTAGGTAAATATAGGACAGTGTCACAAATTACGCTGATAGAGCGGGGCCGTCCCCAGGAGTGTGTTAGAATAAATAATAATATTAGAGCTTAGAATTAAGTTGAAGATGAGTGTTTCTAGTGTATAAATAAGGTGTTTGTCATAAGTGTAAAATGTGCCAGGTTGGATATACACCAGTCTTCACCACGACAACGTTATTTAGTATGGATTGGACCCAAGGAAGGTGCCATGGACCGCATGGGATAGCCTGACTGCGGCAGCTTGGAAAATGCGAGTACCAGATCATTGAAATGTTGTTTTAATTAATGTGTAAATAATTAGCTATAGCCGTGACCACGCTGTCATCCGCTAGAGATAATTATGCCTATTTTGATTTATTTTAGGGTTTCGTAAAGGACAGCTAATATTTGCTTTAAACGTAAAATAGTATGTCACGTACCACAAATTGCGAACGTGGCGTGAATTAATGTTGAGGGCCCAACATTAAATCATCTATTTGCTTAACGCGTATTGATTTCATTGTGTGCAAGGTGTTGAAACGTCTCCTGTATCGTTTAATGATCCAAATTTATATCTCCGTGTCCAGAATTTATAACCCATATTAAAATTAACAAGAAGCAGTCAAATAGTAACAATAATAATATGTTGTGTTGCGAATGTTAATTTTATAGTGATGGATCGCAACAATAATAATGAAAACTGTCAAGATGTTTTTCGACGACGAGATTAACAGTAACTATTTATGAAAATTTGTAAAAATCATATAATAATAATAATAATAATAATAATAATAATAATAATAATAATAATAATAATAATAATACTGCCGTTGCGATTTGCAGGAGCGATTTAACTGACTCTCAGTTGTAATTTTAAGAGGTTTCCAACATAACGTCAGAATAGGTGGATATTGATATCCCTGATAGGATCTGTCATTTGTTTGACCATGAAATAATAAAATAACTTGGAACATGTAAGAAATAAATTAGAAATGTGTTGGATTGTTTATGTAACACTGAGTAGAATAAATATGGTGCCGATTAGATGTGTCGAAGTGAGTTGAGGTCTGATATAAATGAAAATATCGAAAAATAAACAAGGAAAATGAGAAAGAAAGAAAGGAATCCCTGCAAGAGGAGGAAATAATACGTTGAGGTACCAGTAGAAATGCTCCTGGTTAACGTGCGATGAGCTAGTCAGTGAATGTCTACGAATAAAGAAAGAATATTAATGAAGCTTCGATGAAATAATACGAGAAAATAAGAATCTACGTGGAAAAATGTAATGAAATAAAGAGGGACTACCCGCTGAGTAACAAAGAAAGGCAGATGTCTGCTTAAAAAGAAGGCTCGAATACATGAGATAAGACCGCTGTACTCACATCCAGATGCACTGTGAATATTTAATCGATATTGAATGGATTCCAGATTGTGTACTCTGATATGAAGCAGAGTTAAATTGATACCCAATTATGTTATTCTCTGAAAATTACACCTGTGAATAGTAATAATAATAATCCATGACACAGTAACATTTGCTGCGGAGGTTAAATCATGTTTATTTATTTCTGTCCAGGAATTTTGATTGATTTTTCATTCGTAATTTTTGTCATGGAAGGATGAGTAGCCTATTGGATAAGTTATGAGGATCTTTCAACCGGACGTATTTTCAGGCCTATTTTTTTTACTTGATTTTCTTTGATGTTGAAGTTAAGCGACGTTTCAGATTTTTTTAAAATTATAAGAGTGACCATGATATGAGGAAATTGGACTTGGTCACGCACACCGTCCACGGTGAGATGTTACCATAGTCACTGTGATGAGGGAAATCTGTAGAACACTTGGTGACATTCAGTCCTTTGAATGACAGGTGCCTTCAGCATCTGAGATAGAAGTTACACTCAATTTTGTAGGTGATCTTGTTGCGTGATGTAAATACTATATATTAGATATGATAGGATGTCTTATCCTTCAGGAGTGTGTTTAGATGGTAGAAATAGGATAACTGAAGTTTAGCTGTCTCTTTCATTTTGTCACGTAGTTTGTTTTATTGTTCAACGTGGGAGGATTCACCCACGCTCTAATGTAAATATGAGGTCAATAATCTTAGGACAGGAAGACAACTTGGCAACTTAATAATTAAGTCACTGAACAGGCCTCTGAAGAATTGTAAATAATTAGGACTGTAAGTGTAAAGAAGTAGACTTAAGACATTTGTTTATAATTGGGGAAAAAGGTATGCGAACCATGCAAACCCGTCAGGGTTAAACATATGAATGTGTAATGAAAAAATGTAATTGTTAGGCAGATCTGTTCAGTTGATTTCTTTATGTGAATTTGTAACTTAGGGAATCCATGGTGAAAACACAGCGATCATGAAATGCTCATGGCTAAAATTTTTGTTTGAGTATCTTTCTGATACGAGATCATGAAGGATGAGTTCGGACCATATTTAATGTTATGCTAATTTAAATAATAATGAGATAACAGAGAGCAGCAAACTCCCAAACTCAGGTGTGTTCTCAGGAAACTCCTAATTATTTATCGGAGCAGTGCCAATTCACATAAGTCAATGCCATTCCTTTTGTGCCGGCCCTATGGTGTAGGGGTAGCGTGCCTACCTCTTACCTGGAGTCCCCGGCTTCGATTCCCGGCCAGGACAGGGATTTTCACCTTGACCTGAGGGCTGGTTCGAGGTCCACTCAGCCTATGTGATTAGAACTGAGGAGCTATCTGACGGTGAGATAGCGGCCCCGGTCTAGAAAGCCAAAAATAACGGCCGTGAGGATTCGTCGTGATGACTACACGACACCTCGTAATCTGCAGGCTTTCGGGCTGAGCAGCGGTCGCTTGGTAGGCCAAGGCCCTTCAAGGGCTGTAGTGCCACGGGGTTTGGTTTGGTTTTTAAATTCCTTTTGTGATTTTAATTTTTGATATCTTTCAATTAAACTAAATATAACTTGAACACTGCTCAGAGTTCTCTTATGTAATAATTATTGTATTTGGCATTGTAGATATAGGTAACTAGGTTACGTCGGTCTTTAGTCTGTATTGCACATCTGTGGTGTCAATAATTAATTTCAATTTAATCAATCGATTATGGAGAATTCTTGCTTATGGCGTAATCGAGCTAATGATGGCTATTTTACAGTCCGAGTCCATTTTATGATTTTAATTGCCTACTAAAGATTTTTGATTTTTAATTAATTTCGATTTGAATAAATTAATTAGTAAAATTTTAACCTGGTCCATTCTCATTTAGTAGTGATAGTACCCGTAGTACTTAGTATCCTTATGTACCAGAAGAATACCGAACCGGTCGCGCCCCAAGCAGGCGAGACTCTCAGACGATAAGTATATTTTATCAACAGAGTGCCGTTGCAGAAGAGTGATAGAGAAGATTACCGCTAATTCGACATTCCCAAGGGTACAATATATAGTTTACACCTGACATTTGTTTCATAACTGAACACTGCTCTTTTTTCTCACTTTTATCTACTAACAATGAGACCTTGTCAACGTGTCCCCACCGATATACGTGCAAGCCATGGCGAGAAATTTCACTTATTCATACTGTAAGGCATAACTTCCAACCAGTTCCGAGAAAATGCAATTTGGATAGTCGAGAGTTCTTCGCAAGACCAGCACGCGACGCATTTCGCACTTCCTCAGCGCGCGTGCAGCGCAACAACCATACTCCCTATTTCATAAGCTCGTGAACCTTACCTCCGCAACGTTTACGTTTGTTACCGTTTTTAAGATCAGTTTATATGTTATTTGCATTTACTGTAAAATACATCAAAAATGTGCACTAATATGTATTTAACAATACTGGTCGACTAATATGCCCACTGTCATCTTCTTCTCTGTGGACAATCCGATGTTAAAAAGTGAAAATATGAGTACACTTTTGATAAACATTGATTGTTTCAAGAGCTACTCCGGTAATTATTTTCTTCTTCTTCTTCTTCTCCTTTAGCGTTTGTCCCACGTGTTGGCAGGGTCCGCTGTGTGGATTCGTTGTCTCCATTGAATTCGGTTTCGGGCCATGTCTGGATGTAGTTTTACAGGTTTCAGGTCGCTGTGCACTGTATCGGTCCATCGCCGTCTTGGTGGTCCCTTGCGCCTCTTTCCAGACACTTCCAATGTATACGCTGACTTAGCCAATGTATTGCCCTTTGCACGCAACTCATGCCCAAACCCGCGCAGTCGGCTTTCCTGCATTTTCTTCTGGATCGGTGCAAGGCCAAAACTTTTCCTAATACCATCGTTTGAAATGTGAGCCAGTCTAGTGATGCCAGCTGTCCAAGCTCCATGACGCTTAGTTGGTGTTCTACCTCCTGTGTAGCTAGCCAACACTCGGTAACATAGAGAGCGACAGTCCGGTAGATATCAGATTTCAGATGGTCCTTCATCCGGCGGTCACAGGTGCCGACGCTCTTTGTCATTCGCCACTTCACCCAGACTGCGTGTATCCTTATGCTGACCTCATCAGTAAGTCGGCCATCTTCAGGGATTGGCCAATAAAATAGCTCTCGCGGACCCAACACACATGAAGTCCTTAATGGCAACTTCAACGGAGATGGAGACCATCGGTACGGTGCAGTTGGCAGATGAGGCTGTCTATATTTCTGGGAGTTAATGCAGAAAGGAACGTAGCGTATGTTCTCCAGAGCGGCTACACAAGGTGTCCGTTCTCCAGGTCAGGAGCTGCCCAACTACCTGCTGGCAGCAGCTCTAAAATGCCTGGTGACAGGCTCCCTGACAAGCTCATACCGTCGCATCTTTATGGAAATGTTGTCTCATGGAATCGGAACTGGATTACCGAGCATTTGAACTTCTTATATTTGGGTGGAGGACTGCGACAGAATAATTCGTATCTTCTTTTTCAAGAGCTTTCGTCGATATATTTGTCGCCTGTAATTTATAATACGGTGCATATGGTAAGAGTTATGTTGCTACATGAACCAGGGCGATAATGATTGTAAAAAACCGCAACACACAAGAACCCTGCAGAGGAGACGAGATTCGATCCGTGAATCTCGATCTTGTCACGCGGAGAGCTTGTTCGTTGCGCTGTGTGTTCGTTGTAGGAAAATGTCGCGCACTGGTCTTGCGAAACACTCTTTAAATATCAAAATTTCATTTCCTCGGAGTTGGGTGGGAGTTGTGCCTTGGAATTTGAACTGGTGGAAGTCCTCGTTATGGCCCGCACGTATATTGAAAATGAATCGAGCTGGTGGTGACACAACAGAAAGGTCTTCTTGTAAGACGAATTCTTCAACTCTTGCCGCAGTTAACGATTCATTCAGTTTCAAAAATAAGGTTCCTACAAGGAAACCATAATTTAATTTCATCGACTGAAAATGTTAAAAACATTTAATTAAGCTTTTGAGGCTTTTCAAGAGCTTTCTGATATAAAGGCCACAGGCAGGCATGTATACATGTGGAGGCACATGCTTCCCCTAGGGGACCGTCACTGCATTGTCCTACACAAGAGGCTTGCAGTGGTGTCTCAACGGCGCACTAGCCACCAGCGTCTCGGAAAGGTGTAGCAATCCAACTGATGAGCCCACTACCACACTGGGGGCTGGTAATTTCACGATTGAAAATTTCTAAAGAGCTTAAATGATTTTTACTCTTATGGTTTTCGGAGACGCCGAAGGACCGGAATTTTGTCCCACATGAGTTCTTTTACGTGCCGGTAAATCTACCAACACGAGGCTGAGTACATTCAAATACAACCGGACTGAGCCAACTTGAGATCAGAAGGCCAACGTTCTACCGACTGAGCTTCTCAGCCCGATTTTTCTGTTCCTTAATCACACACTTTTTAATTGAATATGGGTGGTCACATAGGTTCATCTACATGCTCTGAAAGGTTTACCTTTGACTGTTAAAGTGATGTTTTGTAAGAATACACACGACTCACATGTTCATCTCTAGAATACGCGGTTGGGAGTTTGAGACAAAAGAGCGCTTTCAGTTACTGCGGAAACAAATCCCATTTCCCCAACTTCTGCGAATTGAAATCAAAACTTTGTCTCCCAAAGGCTTTTAACAGATGATGTGTTCGTAATGAGTTCATAACATCGCTTGACTCGTCCCATGCCATCCGATTCAATCAATCGTCATTCATCAGGTGGCAACTGTTTACGTATTTGCTTCTGAAATGATTCCAAGAACTAGGAAATTTATTGAACATTTCCCTTGATAAACAGTCCGACTCCTTAGCTGTATGGTTAGCGTTGAGGCCTTCTGTTCAGAGGGTTCCAGGCTCGATTCCCGGCTGGGTAGGGGATTTTAATCGCGTTTGATTAATTCTTCTGGCTCGGGGACTGGCCGTTTGTGTTTGTTCCAACACACTCCTCTTCATATTCGGACAACACACTACGCAACCAACCACCACAAAAACACGCAATAGTCCATATAGGGTTGGCGTCAGGAAGGGCATCCGGTCGTAAAACAGGGCCAAATACACATACATACATACATACATACATACATACATACATACATACATATATATGTGTGTGTGTGTGACACAGTTCACACCCGCGTCCCCACAGGTGTGAGAAAGGCGAAAGGAGAAGAAGAAGAAGAAGAAGAGGAAGAAGAAGAATATTTCCCTTGAGAAATTATTCCATTCCCATACTCCTCTTCCTATAAATGAATATTTTCCCCAATTCGTCCTTTTCGATTCCAGTTTTTATCTTCATATTATGATCGTTCCTACCTTTAAAAGTTCCACGCAAGCATATTCGTCTACTAATGTCACTCCTCGCCATCTCTCCACTGACAGCTCGGAACATACCACTTAGTCAAGCAGCTCGTCTCCTTACTCCAGAGTCTTCCCAGTACAAAGCTTGCAACACGTATGTAACACTACCCTTTTGTCGGAAATCACCCAGAACAAATCATGCTGCTTTCCTTTGCCAGTTCTCGTATCAGGTATTCCTGGTGTGAGTCCCATACACTGGAACCACACTCTAATTGGGGTCATACCAGAGACTTAACACCCTTCCCTTTGCATCCTTACTACAATTCGCAAATACCCTCCTAACCACATGATGAGATATGTAGCCTTTATTTACAACCTAGTTATGAATAAGATATCCTGAGTCTACCCAGCTTTCACTCCAGTAAAGCGAAGTTGGTCTGAAAACAAACCGGTGTAAATATAGTTTTATCAGGGAGCTGACTTCTTTCTTACAGAATACTGTTGAACGAAACTGCGAGCTCACTGCATTAGCTTTTTTGCACCTTGATTCAAATTCTCTATACTCCCATTCTGGGAGAATAGACATCCTAAATACTTGAAATGATCTACCTCTTCCAGCTTTATATTCCCAGCCTGACGAATTCTCTTAGCTCTTCCCTAATGGCGTTGGACAGCAACACGTCAGTGATACCGCATGATACCCGTGTAGGGTATACAAGGATCTGTTGTGGGAGAGAGCGTCAGATGCGCCTGCAATCGCGGCATGTCATGCTTGGCCCCCGGATCCCCCGACCTCAATCCGTGTGATTATTGGTTGTGGGGTTGCCTGCAGTCACAAGTCTACCGCGATCATCGGGCCCATTAGGGATACTAAAGGACAACATCTGACGGCAATTTCTCACCATACCGATGGATATGCTGCACAGTGCTGTTCACAACATTGTCCCTCGACTACAGGTATTGTTGATGAATGATGGCCGACATGTTCAGCATGTGTTATAGCTAACATAGTCTATGCTAAACCTCAATTGTTATGCTAATTTATTATTGCTTGTGTATCGCATGAAGCACCATCTGCTGGTCATATTGTGTACCTCTCTACCTCCAGTATTCCGTGAAGTATTGCCTCGTCAAATCTTAACAGACTTTTGGGTCACCCTGTATTTTGCTCTGGTCTCGTTGTTTATTAACATAATGCGTACACTTGTGCAAAGCTAATAATTTGACCATTTCTACGCCCAACCAAACCATCACATTCATACAAACGTAAATTTATAACACAAATAATTACACTATAATAATGCATGAGACCATAAATATTTTGACACATATAAGTAAGCAAGAAAACGATTCTAGAAGTTAATATGTACTTCGTATCAACTAGTATTTAGTCGGGTAGCCATTTGCTTGTACAACTGCTGTAAATCGATTTGGCATTGAGTCCACCAATTTCTCATGTCATGAGACAGGAAATTTGGACCATTCTTCACCCTAAGCTTCGAAATATGCCTCCTTGTTTGTGTACGTCTTGCATTTAACACGCCTTTGGAGTTCCTCCCATAGATGTTCAATTGGGCTTAGGTCAGAGCTTTGACTTGCCCAATCAGTAACCCTGACTCTTTTCTTGATGAGACATGTTTTGACAAACTTGAGGTATGTTTGGGATCATTGTCATGCTGATACAACCAACAACGAGGCATGTTTTGGTTAGCATACTATACCATATGTTGTTCAAAGATCCTGCCATATACAAATTGATCCCAGATGCCATCAATTTTTACGAGCGGAACAACTCCAGTTCTAGAAAAGCTGCCCCAAGCCATTTTATGACCACCATGTCTTACTCTGGATTTTTGGTACCGTACATCATTGTGTGTGTCAACTGGACGTTTGACAAAATTTCCATCGAGTTAAACATATTGAGGTTACTCTCATCGCTACACGGGTACTTTCACTCCTTCCTTGTTCGTCCAGGCACCAGATTTCTTCCTGTTCTTTGTTGAAATCAAGGGCTTCTTGCTTGCTCGTCGGCCCATTAAACCTTGGTGTTTGTGGTACCGTGTGATAGTAGTTAAGCCAAGTTTCATCTTATAATTGTCTTCTAAATTACAGTATTACGAACAGCTACTAGCCCCGCACGAGAATCAGTAACACATTGCCTTCGAATGAGTCAATTAACAGAAGGGGTAATAATTCTAGGGTGACCAGATCTAGGCTTATTTAAAAGTGTTCCGCGGTTTTTATAGACTCTGTTTCAAATAATTGCAATTTGGCTAGAAAGGCCAAAGTCTTTTGCAACTTGTGCTTGGTTTCTGCCTCTCTTCAAAGCCGCAAACACTGCTTGCGTAAGATCTTTTTCTTTTTCCCCATTGCAGCATCTGTCTGGTAGAAAGAAAGAGCTGGAAATAAGACGTAAGTAAATCATTGTTATGAGTAAAATCTCATACGTCAATATACTTACGATCTGCGCGTAAAAGGTTGGCCCCACTTTACTCCTAGGTTCGAAACATAAACAACACTGAATTTTCTACTTAGACACAAGCAGGTAAAGTAACGAACCAGTCTCCTGTTTGTTTAGCATCATGGGTTTATTTTCGCTATCTGCGGTCGAAAATATGAATGTCAAATATTTATGGCCGGTACTGTACATCGGCTAAGTTCCCTAATCTATATATATATATATATATATATATATAAAGTAACTTGTCCTGACTAACTGACTGACTGACCGATTCATCATCGCTAAGCCAAAACTACTCGACATAATGAAATGAAATTTTGGGGATACATTCATACTAATATGTAAGTGCTCGCTAAGGGAGGATTTTTGGATATTCCATCGCTAAGGGTATGAAAAGGGGGGTGAATTTTTTTTGCTAGGGGCTTTACGTCGCGCCGACACAGATAGGTCTTATGGCGACGATGGGATAGGAAAGGCCTAGGAGTTGGAAGGAAGCGGCCGTGGCCTTAATTAAGGTACAGCCCCAGCATTTGGGGTGAATTTTTAAAATGGGGATATCTATATCTCAAAAACTTATAAGTTTACAGGCGTAAAAATTGGTATTTGGAATCTCCTTTAAAAATAAAGAAACACGTATTTTTTTCGGAAAATTCCATTAAGGGGGGTGAAAAAGGGGGGAAAGTTGGTTGAACACCTTTTATGAGTAGACTTATGTCTCAAAAACTGAAGATGTTACGGACAAGAAAATTGATATTTGGAATCTCCTTTGAGAATAAAGAAATATGTATTTTTGTGTTTTTGGATAATCCGATAAATAGGGGGTGAACAGGAGTGACAAATGGGGTGAATTTTAAAAAAGGCTATGTCTGCAAATTATATCAGGCACGTAACATATTACAGATTTGAAAACTGGTATTTAGAATTTTCTGTACAAGTAAAGAGACATAAATAGTGTTTTTCGGAAAATCCACTTAAGGGGAACTGAAAAAGGGGGTGAATTTTTAAAATTAGCATATCTACAGTATATCTCAAAAACGTAATATGTTGCAGACGTGAAAGTTGGTACTTGGACTCTCCTTTAAAAATAAGGAAGCACGTATTCTTTCGTTTACGGAACGACCCTTAAGGGGGAGGGGTGACTATATTGAAAAATTAGTTGAATAATTTGTATGAATATATATACCAAAAAATTCTAAAGATGACACAAACGTGAAAACTGGTATTTGGAATCTCCTTTAAAAAAAAGAAACACGCGTTTCGGATGGAGTGGAATCAACTTGGTAAGAGGGGGGATGAAAACGGAGATGAATTCCTTTTACGAGGATACATATATCTCAAAAACTGAAAATGTTACAGTCGTGATAATTCATATTTGGAAGCGCTTTTAAAAATGGGTACTGTTTAGTTATGAAAAATTCACTTAAGCGGGGAGTAAAAGGGAGTGGAAAAATTTAATTCTTTTTTGGAGAGACTTATATCTCAAAACTGAAGGTTACAGACGTGGAAATTGGTATGTGGAAACTCCTTGAAAAATAAACACGCATTCTTTGGGTGGGGTGAAATCAAATTTTTCGGGCGGGGGTGGAGTGAAAAATGTGTTGAATTCTTTTCAAGACGATACCTATTTCTCAAAATCTGAAGATGTTACAGACATGAAAATTTGTATTTGGCATTTTCTTTCAAAGTAAAAAAACACGTAATCTTTTGTCGTTGGAAAATCCAATTAAAGGGGGTGAATTCATTAAAAAATTGGTTGAATTATTTGTATGATGATACTTATATCTCAAAAACTAAAGATGTTACACACGTGAAAATATGTATTTGGAATCTCCTTTAAAAATAAACGCGCATTTTTTGGAGGAGGAGGGGGGAATCAACTTAACGGGCTGGGATGAAAAAGGATTTGAATTCTTTTTATGAGGATACTTCTATCTCAAAAACCGCAGATGTTAGAGGTATGAATATTTGTATTTGGAATCTTCGTTCAAAAAAAAAAAAAAAAATACAACAAAAAAACACGTGCTCTTTTTTCTTCGGAAAATCAACTTAAGGATGGTGAATTAATTGAAAAATTAGTTGAATTCCTTGTATGAAGATACTTATAACTCAAAACCTAAAGATATTACAGAAGTGAAAATAGGTATTTTGAATCTCCTTTAATAATAAAGAAACACGCATTTTCCGGGGGGGGGGGGGGATGAGTTGAATTACTTTTATGATACCTATATCTCAAAACTGAATATGTTACAGACGTGAAAATTAGTATTTGGAATCTCCTTTAAAAATAAAGAAACACGCATTTGTTTTTCGGAAAATCCTCGTAAGGGGTGTGGGGTTGAAAATAAGTAAATAGGGAGTTGAAATATGTTTATGAGGATAATCTATCTATATATATAAAGTAGCTTGTCCTGACTGACTGACTGACTGACTGACTGATTCATCATCGCCGAGCCAAAACTACTGGACATAAAGAAATGAAATTTTGGAGATATATTCATATTGAGATGTAGGTGCTCGCTAAGAGAGGATTTTTGGATATTCCGTCGCTAAGGGGGTGAAAAGGGGGGTGAAATTTTAAAATGAGTGTGTTTATATCTCAAAACTTTAAAAGTGTACAGATGTGAAAATTGGTATTTAGAATCTTCTTTAAAAATAAGGAAACACGTATTTTTTTGTTTTGAGACAATCCCAATAGGAGGGGCGAAAAAGGGTGAAAAAAGGTTGAATGCCTTTAATCGGTATACCGGTACTTATATCTCAGAAACTGAAGATATTACAGACATGAAAATTGGTACTTTTGATCCCTTTTAAAAATAAAGAAACACGTATTTTTTTGTTTTGGGGAAATCCAATTAATGGGAGGGTGAAAAGGGGGTGAATTTTTAAAATGGGTGAATCTCTATCTCCAAACTTTTAAAGTTTGCAGATGTAAAAACTGGTATTTAGAATCTTCATTAAAAATAAAGAAACACGTATTTTTCTGTTTTCGGAAAATCGCAATAGGAGGACTGAAAAGGGGTGGAAAAAGGGTTGAATGCCTTTAATGAGGTTACTTATATGTCAGAAACTGAAGATATTACAGACCTGAAAATCGGTGTTTGGGATCTCCTTTAATAATAAAGAAACACGTATTTTTTGTTTCTGGAAAATCCAATTAAGGGAGGGTTGAAAAGGGGGTAATATTTTAAAATGAGTGTATCTATATCTCAAAACTTTTAAAGGTTATAGATGTGAAAATTGGTATTTAGAATCTCCTTTAAAAATAAAGAAACACGTATATTTTGTTTTCGGAAAATCCAATTAATGGCGGTTAAACAGGAGTGACAAATTGGGGTGAATTTTTGAAAGACTATATCTACAGAATATCTTGGAAACGTAAAATGTTACAGACGTAAAAAGTGGGTGTTTGGAATCTCCTGTAAATGTAAAGAAACATAGGTGATTTGTTTTTGGAAACTCCACTTAAGGGGAACTCAAAAGGGGTGAAATTTTGAAATGAGAATTTTTACAGTATATCTAAAAAACTCAACATGTTACAGAAGTGAAAAATGGTATTTTTTATCTCTATTAAACATAAAGAAACGTGTATTTTTAGTTTTCGGAAATATCACCTGGGTGGAGGGGGGGGGGTTAAAGTGACTGAAAATGGTGTTGAATTCTTTTAATTAGGCTACTGATATATCAAAAATGAAGATTTTACAGACGTGAAATTTGATATTTTCAATCTGCTTTAAAAGTAAAAATACACGTATTCTCTTAAAATCCAATGAAGCGGGAGGGGGAGGGGTGAAAGAATTGAAAAATAAATTGGCTTAATTGTATGAGAATACATACATCTAATAAAAACTAAAGTTATTACAGATGTGAAAATTCGTATTTGGATCTCCTTTAAAAACAAAGAAAAACGCGGTTTGGGCGGGAAACCATCTTGGAGGGCGGGAGTGTAAAGTAGTTGAATTCCTTTCATGAGGACACATAAATCAAAAACTGAAGAAGTTAGAGTCGTGATAATTGGTATTCAGAAGATCCTTTACTATTAAAGAAACAAGTATTTTTTTCGGGAAAGTTCATTTAGGGGGGGGGGGGGTAGTGTGAAATGAAGTGAAAAAAGTAAATTACTTTTATGGGGATACTTATATCTCAAAACTGAAGGTAAGAGACGTGAACATTGGTGTTTGGAATCTCCCTTAAACATAAAGAAACAAGCCTTCTTTTCATTTCTTTTTGTTGGGGGGGGGGGGTTGGCGGTAAATAAACTTAACGGCGGTGGGGTGTAGAAGGAGGTGAGACCAATTGATTTTACTGTTATTAATGTACTTACAAGGATCCTCCGTTGCTCAGGCGGCACCGCGCCGGCCTCTCAAAGCTGGGTTCCGTGGTTCAAATCCCGGTCACTCCATGTGACATTCGTGCTGGACAAAACGGAGGCGGGACAGGTTTTTCTCCGGATACTCCGGTTTTCCCTGTCATCAGCCATTCCAGCAACACATAATAATAATAATAATAATAATAATAATAATAATAATAATAATAATAATAATGTTCCGGACCGTCGTCAAATGTGCGGACCGCGCTGGCAACGGCTCCTGGACGGGTAATGACTAAGAATGCAGTCCGGCCGCGGGTTCAGTGCCGCCATATCACCCAATATGACACCACGCCGGATCTCCTGAAGGATTTTATCCATATTAAAAATGATTAAAGGAAAAGATGGCAAAGATTTACGGACCCAACTGACCAGGAGGAATACCTGAGCCTAGCCCGGGAAGTACGAAATCGATTGCTGGAAAGGAATATTGAAAAATGGGAGGAAACGTGCTGTAAAATAATAGAAAACGAGTCAGATCGCGAATTTCGGCGGATTATATATCTAAAACAATAAGCATTCAATTATAAATTTCAGTATAATACCGTAGCGAAGCACGGGTATCTTGCTAGTATATCTATCTATATATATATAAAGTAGCTTGTCCTGACTGACTGATTCATCATCGCCGAGCTTAAACTACTGGACATAAAGAGATGAAATTTTGGGGATATATTCATATTATGACGTAGGTGCTCGCTAAGAGAGGATTTTTGGATATTCCTTCGCTAAGGGGGTGAAAACGGGGGTGAAATTTTAAAATGTGTTGCTCTATATCTCAAAACTTTAAAAGTTTACAGATGTAAAAATTGGTATTTAGAATCTTCTTTAAAAATAAGGAAACACGTATTTTTTTGTTTTCAGAAAATCCCAATAGGAGGGGTAAAAAAGGGTGAAAATGGGGAAAAATGGGTTGAATGCCTTTAATCAGGATACCGGTACCTATATCTCAGAAACTGAAGATATTACAGACCTGAAAATTGGTACTTTTGACCTCTTTTAAAAATAAAGAAACACGTATTTTTTTGTTTTTGGAAAATCCAATTAATGGGGGGGTGAAAAGGGGGTGAATTTTTAAAATGAGTGAATCTATATCTCCAAACCTTTAAAGTTTGCAGATGTAAAAATTGGTATTTAGAACCTTCATTAAAAATAAAGGAACACGTATTTTTTGGTTTTCGGAAAATCGCAATAGGAGGAGTGAAAAGGGGCTAAAAAGTGGTTGAATGCCTTTAATGAGGCTACTTATATATCAGAAACTGAAGATATTACAGACCTGAAAATTGGTGTTTGGGATCTCCGTTAAAAATAAAGAAACACGTATTTTTTTGTTTCTGGAAAATCCAACTTAGGGGGGGGGGGTGAAAAGGGAGTAATATTTTAAAATTAGTGTATCTATCTCAAAATGTTTAAAGGTTATATATGTGAAAATTGGTATTTAGAATCTCCTTTAAAAATAAATAAACACACGTATTTTTTCGTTTTTGGAAAATCCAAATATTGGGGGGTAAAAAGGGGGAGGGTAAATTTTTTAAAATGAGTGTGTATACATCTTAAAACTTTAAAATTTAGAGATGTAAAAATTGGTAGTTAGAATGTCCTCTAAAAATAAAGGAAAATGTATTTTTTGTTTCCTGTAAATCCCAATAGGAGGGGTGTAAAAGGGTGAAAAATGGGTTGAATGCCTTTAATGAGGATACATATATCTCAGAAACGAAAGATATTACAGAACTGAAAATTTGTATATGGGATCTCCTTTAAAAATAAAGAAACATGTATTTTTTAGTTTTGGAAAATCCAATTAATGGCGGTTAAACAGGAGTGACAAATTGGGTGAATTTTTGAAAGACTATATCTACAGAATATCTTGGAAACGTTAAATGTTACAGACGTAAAAAGTAGGTGTTTGTAATCTCCTGTAAATCTAAAGAAACATAGGTGATTTGTGATTTGTGTTTGGAAACTCCACTTAAGGGGAACTCAAAAGGGGTGAAATTTTAAAATGAGAATTTTTACAGTTTATCTCAAAAACTTAACATGTTACAGAAGTGAAAAATGGTTTTTTATCTCTATAAAACACAAAGAAACGTGCATTTTTAGCTTTCGGAAATACCACTTGGGTGGAGGGGGGGGGGTAAAAGTGACTGAAAATGGTGTTGAATTCTTTTAATTAGGCTACTGATATCTCAAAAATGAAGATGTTACAGACGTGAAATTTGATATTTGCAATCTGCTTTAAAAATAAAGAAACACGTATTCTCGGAAAATCCAATGAAGGGGGGGGGTGAAAGAATTCAAAAAATTAATTGAATTAATTGAATGAGAATACATACATCTAATAAAAACTAAAGTTGTTACAGACGTGAAAATTCGTATTTGGATCTCCTTTAAAAACAAAGAAAAACGCGTTTTGGGGGGAAACCATCTTGGAGGGCGGGAGTGTAAAGGAGTTGAATTCCTTTCATGAGGACACATAAATCAAAAACTGAAGAAGTTAGAGTCGTGAAAATTGGTATTTAGAAGATCCTTTACTATTAAAGAAACAAGTATTTTTTGCGGGAAAATTCACTTAGGGGGGGGGGGAGTAGTGTGAAATGAAGTTAAAAAAGTAAATTATTTTTATGGGGATGCTTATATCTCAAAACTGAAGGTAATAGATGTGAACATTGGTGTTTGAAATCTTCTTTAAACATAAGAAACAAGCCTTCTTTTAATTTTTTTGGGGCGGGGGGGTGCCGGTAAATAAACTTAACGGCGGTGGGGTGTAGAAGGAGGTGAGACCAATTGATTTTACTGTTCTTAATGTACTTATAAGGATCCTCGGCAGCGCGCCGGCCTCTCACAGCTGGGTTCCGTGGTTCAAATCCCATTCACTCCATGTGACATTCGTGCTGGACAAAACGGAGGCGGGACAGGTTTTTCTCCGGATACTCCGGTTTTCCTGTCATCATCCATTCCAGCAACACATAATAATAATAATAATAATAATAATAATAATAATAATAATAATAATAATGTTCCGGACCGTCGTCAAATGTGCGGACCGCGCTGGAAACGGCTCCTGGACGGGTAATGACTAAGAATGCAGTCCGGCCGCGGCTTCAGTGCCTTCTAGGCACCCAATATGACACCACGCCGGATCTCCTGAAGGATTTTATCCATATTAAAAATGATTATAGGAAAAGATGGCAAAGATTTACGGACCCATCTGACCCGGAGGAATACCTGAGCCTAGCCCGGGAAGTACGAAATCGATTGCTGGAAAGGAAGATCGAAAAATGGGAGGAAACGTGCCGTAATCTAATAGAAAACGAGTCAGATCGGGAATTTTGGTGGGTTCTCGCAGAAAACGAGTCAGACCGCGAATTTCGGCGGATTATATATCTAAAACAATAAGCATTCAATTATAAATTTCAGTATAATACCGTAGCGAAGCACGGGTATCTTGCTAGTTTATCTTATAAAATAAAGCCTTTACAGACGTGAAAGTTGGTATTTCGAATTTCCTTTCGAAATAAAGAAGCACGTATTTTTTGTTTTCGTAAAGTCCGCTTAAGGCGGGAGAGGGTTGGAAAGAAGTGAAGAAGAAGAAGAAGTTGAATTATTTTTATGAGTATACATTTATCTGAAAACCTCAAGGTGTTACAGACGTACAGACTTGAAAACGGGTATTTGGAATCATTTAAAATAATGAAACACGTATTTTTTGTTCTCGGAAAATCCAGTTAAGGGGCTGGAAAGAATTGGAAAAGCGTGTGAATTTTAAAAATGAGTACCGGTATATCTACATTATATGACAAAACTTAACATGTTAGAGACAAGAAATTTGGTATTTGGAATGTCCTTTAAAAATACAGGAACATGTACCATTTTGTTTTCGGCGAAGGCATTTGGGGGGGGGGGCGATGGGGGGCTGAAAAGAAGTGAAAAATAGTTGAATTATTTTTATAAGGATACTTATATCTTAAGAACTGAAGATGTTACATACGTGAACATTCTTATTTGGAATCTCCTTTAAAAATAAAGAAACATGTATTTTTGTTTTCGGAAAATACACTTAGATGGGGGTGGGGAAGGATTGATCAAGGGGTTGAATTCATTTTATGGGGATACTTATGTATATCTCAAAAACTGAAGATATAACAGATGTGGGAATAGGTATTTGGAATCTCCTTTAAAAATAAAGAAACAGGTATTCATTTCTTTTGGACTTGAGAGAATACTGTTTCTCACACGTACAGTTCTATGTCGCATGGTCGTCTTAGCCCCAAAAGGTAATACCAAAAACATGGTTTTCAATTAATTTCTGGGGTAAATGAAATTCACTTTTTGAGTGAGTTTTTATACTTTACGAATTTTCAGATAATGTCTTAGTACAATGCCGGGGAAAGATTACATTAATCAAATTATGAAATCCACGCGAGCGAAGCCGCGGGTAATTGCTAGTATATATATAAAGTAGCTTGTCCTGACTGACTGATTCATCATCGCCGAGCTTAAACTACTGGACATAAAGAGATGAAATTTTGGGGATATATTCATATTATGACGTAGGTGCTCGCTAAGAGAGGATTTTTGGATATTCCTTCGCTAAGGGGGTGAAAACGGGGGTGAAATTTTAAAATGAGTTGCTCTATATCTCAAAACTTTAAAAGTTTACAGATGTAAAAATTGGTATTTAGAATCTTCTTTAAAAATAAGGAAACACGTATTTTTTTGTTTTCAGAAAATCCCAATAGGAGGGGTAAAAAAGGGTGAAAATGGGGAAAAATGGGTTGAATGCCTTTAATCAGGATACCGGTACCTATATCTCAGAAACTGAAGATATTACAGACCTGAAAATTGGTACTTTTGACCTCTTTTAAAAATAAAGAAACACGTATTTTTTTGTTTTTGGAAAATCCAATTAATGGGGGGGTGAAAAGGGGGTGAATTTTTAAAATGAGTGAATCTATATCTCCAAACCTTTAAAGTTTGCAGATGTAAAAATTGGTATTTAGAACCTTCATTAAAAATAAAGGAACACGTATTTTTTGGTTTTCGGAAAATCGCAATAGGAGGAGTGAAAAGGGGCTAAAAAGTGGTTGAATGCCTTTAATGAGGCTACTTATATATCAGAAACTGAAGATATTACAGACCTGAAAATTGGTGTTTGGGATCTCCGTTAAAAATAAAGAAACACGTATTTTTTTGTTTCTGGAAAATCCAACTTAGGGGGGGGGGGTGAAAAGGGAGTAATATTTTAAAATTAGTGTATCTATCTCAAAATGTTTAAAGGTTATATATGTGAAAATTGGTATTTAGAATCTCCTTTAAAAATAAATAAACACACGTATTTTTTCGTTTTTGGAAAATCCAAATATTGGGGGGTAAAAAGGGGGAGGGTAAATTTTTTAAAATGAGTGTGTATACATCTTAAAACTTTAAAATTTAGAGATGTAAAAATTGGTAGTTAGAATGTCCTCTAAAAATAAAGGAAAATGTATTTTTTGTTTCCTGTAAATCCCAATAGGAGGGGTGTAAAAGGGTGAAAAATGGGTTGAATGCCTTTAATGAGGATACATATATCTCAGAAACGAAAGATATTACAGAACTGAAAATTTGTATATGGGATCTCCTTTAAAAATAAAGAAACATGTATTTTTTAGTTTTGGAAAATCCAATTAATGGCGGTTAAACAGGAGTGACAAATTGGGTGAATTTTTGAAAGACTATATCTACAGAATATCTTGGAAACGTTAAATGTTACAGACGTAAAAAGTAGGTGTTTGTAATCTCCTGTAAATCTAAAGAAACATAGGTGATTTGTGATTTGTGTTTGGAAACTCCACTTAAGGGGAACTCAAAAGGGGTGAAATTTTAAAATGAGAATTTTTACAGTTTATCTCAAAAACTTAACATGTTACAGAAGTGAAAAATGGTTTTTTATCTCTATAAAACACAAAGAAACGTGCATTTTTAGCTTTCGGAAATACCACTTGGGTGGAGGGGGGGGGGTAAAAGTGACTGAAAATGGTGTTGAATTCTTTTAATTAGGCTACTGATATCTCAAAAATGAAGATGTTACAGACGTGAAATTTGATATTTGCAATCTGCTTTAAAAATAAAGAAACACGTATTCTCGGAAAATCCAATGAAGGGGGGGGGGGTGAAAGAATTCAAAAAATTAATTGAATTAATTGAATGAGAATACATACATCTAATAAAAACTAAAGTTGTTACAGACGTGAAAATTCGTATTTGGATCTCCTTTAAAAACAAAGAAAAACGCGTTTTGGGGGGAAACCATCTTGGAGGGCGGGAGTGTAAAGGAGTTGAATTCCTTTCATGAGGACACATAAATCAAAAACTGAAGAAGTTAGAGTCGTGAAAATTGGTATTTAGAAGATCCTTTACTATTAAAGAAACAAGTATTTTTTGCGGGAAAATTCACTTAGGGGGGGGGGGGAGTAGTGTGAAATGAAGTTAAAAAAGTAAATTATTTTTATGGGGATGCTTATATCTCAAAACTGAAGGTAATAGATGTGAACATTGGTGTTTGAAATCTTCTTTAAACATAAGAAACAAGCCTTCTTTTAATTTTTTTGGGGCGGGGGGGGTGCCGGTAAATAAACTTAACGGCGGTGGGGTGTAGAAGGAGGTGAGACCAATTGATTTTACTGTTCTTAATGTACTTATAAGGATCCTCGGCAGCGCGCCGGCCTCTCACAGCTGGGTTCCGTGGTTCAAATCCCATTCACTCCATGTGACATTCGTGCTGGACAAAACGGAGGCGGGACAGGTTTTTCTCCGGATACTCCGGTTTTCCTGTCATCATCCATTCCAGCAACACATAATAATAATAATAATAATAATAATAATAATAATAATAATAATAATGTTCCGGACCGTCGTCAAATGTGCGGACCGCGCTGGAAACGGCTCCTGGACGGGTAATGACTAAGAATGCAGTCCGGCCGCGGCTTCAGTGCCTTCTAGGCACCCAATATGACACCACGCCGGATCTCCTGAAGGATTTTATCCATATTAAAAATGATTATAGGAAAAGATGGCAAAGATTTACGGACCCATCTGACCCGGAGGAATACCTGAGCCTAGCCCGGGAAGTACGAAATCGATTGCTGGAAAGGAAGATCGAAAAATGGGAGGAAACGTGCCGTAATCTAATAGAAAACGAGTCAGATCGGGAATTTTGGTGGGTTCTCGCAGAAAACGAGTCAGACCGCGAATTTCGGCGGATTATATATCTAAAACAATAAGCATTCAATTATAAATTTCAGTATAATACCGTAGCGAAGCACGGGTATCTTGCTAGTTTATCTTATAAAATAAAGCCTTTACAGACGTGAAAGTTGGTATTTCGAATTTCCTTTCGAAATAAAGAAGCACGTATTTTTTGTTTTCGTAAAGTCCGCTTAAGGCGGGAGAGGGTTGGAAAGAAGTGAAGAAGAAGAAGAAGTTGAATTATTTTTATGAGTATACATTTATCTGAAAACCTCAAGGTGTTACAGACGTACAGACTTGAAAACGGGTATTTGGAATCATTTAAAATAATGAAACACGTATTTTTTGTTCTCGGAAAATCCAGTTAAGGGGCTGGAAAGAATTGGAAAAGCGTGTGAATTTTAAAAATGAGTACCGGTATATCTACATTATATGACAAAACTTAACATGTTAGAGACAAGAAATTTGGTATTTGGAATGTCCTTTAAAAATACAGGAACATGTACCATTTTGTTTTCGGCGAAGGCATTTGGGGGGGGGGCGATGGGGGGCTGAAAAGAAGTGAAAAATAGTTGAATTATTTTTATAAGGATACTTATATCTTAAGAACTGAAGATGTTACATACGTGAACATTCTTATTTGGAATCTCCTTTAAAAATAAAGAAACATGTATTTTTGTTTTCGGAAAATACACTTAGATGGGGGTGGGGAAGGATTGATCAAGGGGTTGAATTCATTTTATGGGGATACTTATGTATATCTCAAAAACTGAAGATATAACAGATGTGGGAATAGGTATTTGGAATCTCCTTTAAAAATAAAGAAACAGGTATTCATTTCTTTTGGACTTGAGAGAATACTGTTTCTCACACGTACAGTTCTATGTCGCATGGTCGTCTTAGCCCCAAAAGGTAATACCAAAAACATGGTTTTCAATTAATTTCTGGGGTAAATGAAATTCACTTTTTGAGTGAGTTTTTATACTTTACGAATTTTCAGATAATGTCTTAGTACAATGCCGGGGAAAGATTACATTAATCAAATTATGAAATCCACGCGAGCGAAGCCGCGGGTAATTGCTAGTGTTATATACAGGTAAAACATCAGATGAAACATTTCATTGGTTATTACTGGCTAAGCAAAGTAAAATAAAAGATGCTAAACAGAATAGGAATGGGAGAGTTTTGGGATCAAGAACGAAGATAAGATGAGTAAGAAAGTAACTATTGTTTTACAGGGAAATATATTGAGAAGACCTAGCGAGTTGGCCGTGCGGTTAGGGGCGCGCAGCTGTGAGCTTGCATCCGGGAGATAGTGGGCTCGAAACCTACTGTCGATAGCTCTGAAGATGGTTATCCGTGGTTTGCGATTTCCACACCAAGCAAATGCTGGGGCTGTACTTTTAATTAAGGCTGCAGCCGCATCCTTCCCACTGTGATAGTACATATATCACACCCTCGCACTGTATGTATAAGTTAGAGATATTATTGTCAGTATTCGATTTATTATTATTATTATTATTATTATTATTATTATTATCAGTATTTCATTTGCACATTTTGTCATTTATCTTTGTAAGCTGGGAGATATCCACATATGTAGGTATGAGTAATTTGTTTTGCACGAGTGGGAAAACATTGCTATATTGGACTCTGGTAATTTGTATGACTCATGCGGACATCCCAGTGTTTGTTGAGATGTACTTGTTGTCGGGAAGTTCTATGAGTCATGTATATATCCCAGTCTGAGGAGATGAGCTTGTTGTGGTACTAGGAAAGTTTGACGGCTCATGTAATATACCCCAGAGTTTGTTATTGTCTTGGGAGCAAGAAGATGTTCAGGGCATGATCTTGACATGAGCATCACTCATAATTGGCTGGCAAGGACCAATCAAGACGTATCATGTGAGAGGAAGGGGAATGCCGAGGTCTTTATATAAACTTCGACATCACAGCGGAAAGAAACCACTACTACTACAACCACAACTGACGCACTGTACGGGAAGGAAGTGGTGCTGATACACCGTACTGGAGTGACACGGCTGGAATGGATTGGACTTCAAACGTTCGTGGAGTGTATTCTTGTTATGTTCCTGGAAAGTGGCTGATTGTGGAGAGTGCTTGCGCATTAAGTATTGTAGCACTTGTGGCGGCCTGGCATTATATGTTGGTGAAAGCTATCTCAGACTTTCCATAATTTATGTTCAGGATCGATAAGCGTGTGTTACTTAAATGTATATATCTTTACAACAAGTGTTAAAGTCTGTGAACACAGTATTACGAGGTACAGTATCTGTGTGATGTTAGAAGTGCTGATTATGACAATTGGCAAGTAGTATTGATACAGAGACAGTGAAGGGTATTTATCTACATATATGTACATTGTTCATCGGACTATCTACAGATGGTAGCTTAGTTCTCGCTTTCGTTTTCCCACGGTTTTCATTATTGTTGTTGTTGTAAATATGGAGTCTTCCAGCAATGTTTTGTGTGTGTATTATATGTATAATTTTGTGTGTTGATGAGGTGCTCATTCACGGATTTTGTTAAGAATATAGTTAGCTATTTTAGAATCAGTGGAGTTATTGATGCACCTAGGTGCAGTTCCTACCTATTTAGTCGTTTTCAGGAGGTTAGGTAAGGCCTGCAGCAGATGTACCAGTACGCAGCATTATGTACACGCCCTGGGATATAAAGTTTATCATGCTCTATCAAAATTCGAGGGATCCATTCTGGTGAACTCTGGCGCCCATACTACGGACATTTCGATTAAATATTTTATTAATTTATTTCAAGTATTTTATGAAGCTTTTGAGTAATGTTATTTATTTACATATTTTTATTTATGATATATTTTATGATATTCAAGAAATTATTTATTGGTAGTCATGAAAATAGTTACACCACTCCTGGCCCTTTTCTATCCCCGTCGCCGCAAGACCTATCTGTGTTGGCGCTACGTAAAGCAAATTGTAAATAATAATAATAATATTAAGAAACATATGTTCATGGTGGAATGTAAGAACAAAAGAAAAATTATTCGAATTCTGTTAAATTATTCAAAATTTGTTAAGAAAGAAAGAAAGGGTTACGAATTGAGAAGTAAGTGGCATGGTGTGGGGTTTAATCTATCTATCTATATAAAATAACATGTCCTGACTGACTGACTGACTGACTGACTGACTGACTGACTCATCATCGCCGAGCATAAACTACTGGACATAGAGGAATGAAATTTTGGGGATATATTTACATTAGGGTGTAGGTGCTCACTAAGGGAGGATTTTTGGATATTCCTTCGCTAAGGGGGTGAAAAGGGGAGTGAATTTTTAAAATGAGGATATCTACATCTCAAACACTTAAAATATTACAAACATAAAATTGGTATTTGGAATCTCCTAAAGAAACATGCACTTTTGGGGAGGGGAAAATCAATTTAACGGGTAGGAAAGATCCCCCATCTTTCCTACCCGTTAAATTGGGGAGGGGGAGTTGAATTACTTTTATGGGGATACTTATATCTCACAAACTGATGATGTTACAGACGGGAAAATTAGTATTTGGAATCTCCTTTAAAAGTAAAGAAACATGTATTTCTTTATGTTTTCGGAAAGTGGGAAGAACTGATAAAGGGGTTGAATTCTTTTTATGGGGATTCTTATACCCTATCTCTTCTTCTTCTTAATCTGTTTATCCTCCAGGGTCGGTTTTTCCCTCGGACTAAGCGAGGGATCCCACCTCTACCGCCTCAAGGGCAGTGTCCTGGAGTTTCAGACTTTGGGTCGGGGGATACAACTGGGGAGAATGACCAGTACCTCGCCCAGGCGGCCTCACCTGCTATACTGAACAGGGGCCTTGTGGAGGGATGGGGCGATTGGATGGGACAGGCAAGGAAGAGGGAAGGAAGCGGCCGTGGCCTTAAGTTAGGTACCATCCCGGCATTTGCCTGGAGGAGAAGTGGGAAACCACGGAAAACCACTTCCAGGATGGCTGAGGTGGGAATCGAACCCACCTCTACTCAGTTGACCTCCCGAGGCTGAATGGACCCCGTTCCAGCCCTCGTACCACTTTTCAAATTTCGTGGCAGAGCCGGGAATCGAACCCGGTCCTCCGGGGGTGGCAGCTAATCACGCTGACCACTACACCACAGAGGCGGACATAGCCTATCTCAAAAACTGAAAATGTTACGACGTGGAGATTGTTATTTGGAGTCTCCTTTAAAAATAAACATTTTTTTTTTTCGATTTCAGAGAAGACTGTTTCTCATATGTACCGTTCTATATTGCATGGTCTTCTTAGCCCCAAAAGGCAGTAACACAAGCGTAGTTTACAAAGAGTTTCCGGGGTAAATGAAACTCAGTTTCTCGGTGAATGTTTATACTTTAGGGATTTTGAAATAATGTCTTAGTACAGTACCGAGGAACGACTATTTTTATTATTTTACCAAATCCCCGCGAGCTAAGCCGCGGGTAGCTGCAGTATGTATATATAAGAATAAGAGTCTGAGGGGAACATGTCGAAAATCATTCTTTAATCTGTGCAGAATGAATGGAATGTGCTCATCTTTTGAGAATATGTAGGGAGACTGACTCTAAAGTTAAATATCTGGGTAGTGTAAGTAAGGTAAGGGTGTATTCTGCCCGAAGGCTGCTCCGAACCTCCTCAGAGGTGTGCCTGAACCGGAGTTTACGTACGGTACGGTACGGTACGGTACGGTGGCCAGTTTCTTTCCGCTCCTCCATTCCCTTACCCCCTACCAACAGCGCGTGGCAAGCCATCCAAATCTTGACCACGCCCAATGTTGCTTAACTTCGGACATCTCACGGGATCCGGTGTTTTAACACGGGTACGGCCATTGGCCCGGTAGTGAATGCAAAGTAAAATAGAAAGCGAGAATTCCATACAATGGTAGCATTAATAAATGAACGGTAGATTGCACCGGAAAGAACAGCAATTATGTTGTAATCTAAAACAGTTGTAGCAAACGAAAGTTAAAGAAAACAAAACAAGCACTAACTTAACAATTGAATAATATGCAACACCTAAGACAAAAGGAAAATGTAAAAATTAGTAGAAGATGTAACAAACACTATTGGGTTTAAGTATAATTTAATGTTGTAGTACGCCACAAGACCTATCTGTGTCGGTGCGACGTAAAGCAAATGTTGTAATAGATTTAAAAGAAAATGAACAAGGGAATTCGCAAGACCCCTGTTCAGCATAGCAGGTGAATCCACCTGGGCGAGGTACTGATCATCCTCCCCAGTTGTATCTCCCTATCCAGAGTCTGAAGCTCCAGGACACTGCCCTTGAGGCTATAGAGGTGGGATCCCTCGCTGAGTCCGAGGGAAAAATCGGACTCTGAAGGGTAAACAGATGAAGAAGAAGAACAAAATTCAAATGCATATACAAAAATGGACTGCAATAAATGAATGCTCTCTCTCCCATGTTCCAGGTGATCCGGAATTAGCGGATGTGGGTTTTTTATTCTAGTGTGCTCTATATATAGGTAAGAGAGGGCCTGCGTATATTCTCAGTACTATAGTGTAGCAATACAAACAAGAGCGCTCAGCCCCTTCGCCCAACTAACTACGGTACTTCCAGAAGTTTGAAGCCACTTCTGCGGTATAGCTGTTAACATTATAGCTTGGCCTTGGTTCGATTTACAGCTCCGTCTAAAATTTAAGACTAGTTCGAAGAGTCGGTAGATGCAGAGTGGATCTCGGCCACGGCTGGTCCGTGGTTCAACAGCTCTGCATTCCGAGCAGAAAAACGGCAGTCTACGTATTGGACGGTAATATCCTAGTCTGGCTGCTGTTAGTCTGGTGCGGGATGACAGAGAATGTTGCAGGGAGTCCATTACTTGTTCTCGGATGGTAGGTGCAGATGTTACGATGTGCTTGGTGCACAATACGGCGATTCTCCCTTGTGGTGGTCAGACGTGGTCGACCGGAACCTTGACGGCGAGTATGCCTGCCCTCACGTTTCCATGCTGTCCAACATCGGGCTACTGTCACATCCACAAATCTGGATATTGCATGATTTGACCAGCCGGCCAAATGGAGGCCCTGTCAGGTGCTGATAACGCTGTCTCACACGAGTAGGCGGCATCCCCGTGTCCTTCACAGTGATCAGTGATCATCCACATCTGACGCTCTTCATACCCCTTGTATAGCCTCCCAAGCTAGAAAGTAGCACTAAACACGAATAAAAATAATGCACTCTGGTGATCATTCTACCTGTCACTGGGAATTGAAACTCTAATCATTTACATACCCGCCAATGGTGTGTACGTGTACCAAGTTACATTGACATCCCACCATTTCTTCTGGGTGCTTCGATTTCTTGTCGAGCAGTGTAATAATATTTATTAATGACTAGTATAGACTAATTAAACAAAATTATTTTCTCACTAATTACAGCAATTGAAACAGAAAAAAAAATCACACGGTAAGACTATGATGATGTTGGTGGTAGTACGAAGTGGTTTAACGTCACACTAACACATGGAAGGATTTTGGCGACGAAAGTATGGGGAAAAGGCTAGGATTGGGAAGGTAGCGGCCGTGGCCTTAATTACGGTACACCCCCCCCCCAGTGTTTGCCTGGTGTGAAAGTGGAAAATTACGGAAGACCATATTCAGCGCTGCCGATGGTGGGATTCGAACCCATCATCTCCCGAATGTTAGATCATAGCTATGCGACTGTAACCGCATGGCAAACTCGCTCGGTACAAAAATTTGCTCAACCTGGTGGAGAGTAGAAGGTAATTTTTTTTTTTTTTTTGCTATTTGCTTTACGTTGCACCGACACAGATAGGACATATGGCGACGTTGGAATAGGAAAGGGCTAGGACTGGGAAGGAAATGACCGTCGCCTTAATTAAGGTACAGCCCCAGCATTTGCCTGGTGTGAAAATGGGAAACCACGGAAAACCGTTTTCAGGGCTGCCGACAATGGGGTTCGAACCCACTATCTCCCGGATGCAAGCTCATAGCTGTGCGCTCCTAACCGCACGGCCAACTCGCCCGGTAATTCTTATTTGTCACTTGAAACATACTTCCTGAATATTAACATGTCTTGTGGAATCTCACTTTTGTCTACGTGTACGAATTTCGAATCTTGTACAAATAATTAGACGAGAAACGTTACAAACTGAAAAAAAATCAACAATTGTAGCAAGACTTTTAACCCCGGGGATGGTGATTACGAAGTGGAAGTCAACTACATTAACTCTTTACTTAGAAACGAGTTGCAAAATACGCGCTAAACAAGGAAACGGACTGACTACTTCATGAAGCTTGCAGACCTACACAATATCCATTTCGTATAATTTTCCCAGAAACTCTCATTGTACGATATTTTAACACCAACTTTCAAGTCAAAATTGTATTTAAAAAATTTCAGCATTTTATAAGCAAGTATAGCAACATTTTGCCATTTTATCACAAGATCTAACTACTAAACGTTTTCATTCCTCCCCTGAAGGGGGAAGCGGGCCTCTTAGACGGTGACGCCGAACCTCAGGCCGGGAGATTTGTTACGGTGAAGGAGATGTGCGGAGAAGGTGAGGGGGCAGGCGGCCGTGGCCTATACTACGAACTGTCCCGGCATTCGCCTTAGTGCAGGAGAATGGAAAACCACGGAGAACCATTCTCAAGACAGCCGACGGGTGGGACCAGGCGTGAAGTCCGGCACTGTGCCCCAGACCCGTCTCCCGAATGCAGAGGCGTAGAGCCACGGTAGAGCTGCGACCAACTTTCCTATGCTCGGTTGTCCGGTCAGAGTACAGAGCATATGGGACAACAACCCACTTTGAATCTACCGACGTATCACAAGATCGGTTGACATGCTGTTAAATGAAGTAACAGAGTCGTCGTTAAGTGGATGATACATTATTATAAAATGTAAATATCATTTAAAATTACGATTAGATACTTCATTTACTATAATGAGCTTTAGAGATGAAATTGAATACATTACTTGGTTTTATTATCAGTTTTATTACTAGTCTACATATTCATACTAATAAAATACTCGTTCTGCGTAACTCACAGAGGACACGTTTTCTTCTACAGTGTGACACTGCTACTCACCTAGAACAAACGAAGAAAACAATATTAGTTTCTAAATGTACATACCTTCCATTATCATGTGGCATTTATAAATAAATTGAAGTTTACTTTTAACGTGCTTAAGATAAGTTGAGGTAAATAACACTTCCGTTAGCTTCAATTGAAACAATGTTCCTCTAAATAAGAAATTAATGATAAATGAATGCACTTATTTTCACTTTTATTCAGTGTTAGATAAGATAAAACGTAGATAAATAAATAAATAAATAAATAAATAAATAAATAAATAAATAAATAAATAAATAAATAAATAAATAAATAAATAAATAAATAAATAAATAAATAAATAAATAAATAAATAAATAAATTCTCTACTGCTTTTCCCACATCTGTTATTCATAAACGTCTATATTTTTGAATGGAAGGTTTGATTTGACAGCGACTATTTGTTTGTCACGCCGGCCCCACAGTCTAGGCGTAGCGTGTCTGTCTCTTACCGGAGGCCATGGGTTTGATTCCCGGTCAGGTGGGCGATTTTTACCTGGTTCTAAGGACTGTTTCGTGGTCCATTCCGCCTACGTGGTTAGAGCGGAGGTGCAATCAGACGATGCAATGGCAAAAGGATTCGTTACGTTGACCACGCGGCACCTCGTAATCTGTAGATCATTGGGCTGAGCAGCGGCCGCTTGGTAGGCCAAGACCCATCAAAGCTGTGCTCATGTTGTTTGCTGCAAGTGAAATCAGAAACTCATGCAGAGCTCAAAACACCATCCTGAAACCCATTGAATTTTATTTTATTAAAACCAGGTACACAGAACTTCGATCTATTATGAGTGGCTGGCGTTTGAACAAAAGTCCCAAACCATCCAATCATGTCTTTCGCACGTTGGTTTAGAATAACTGTTACTTCTGCGCTGTGCACTACGGCGAATGATGGTAAGATACGAGTGTACGTATTCTGCCTGAAGGCAGGTCCGAACCTCCGCATAGGTGTGCCTGAGCCGGAGTTTACGTGCGGTAGGGTGGCCAGTCCCTTTCCGCTCCTCCATTCCCTTACCCCCCACCAACAGCTTGTGACAACCCATCTAAATCTTGACCACGCCAAATGTTGCTTAACTTCGGAGATCTCACGGGATGCGATAATGATTGAGACCCGCGTAATTGAGCAGGTACCCGTTACGGCAGTCCCTTGAAGTGAAAATACTTAGGTATCCATTACACTGGGTACGGATATCCGAAAATCCAGGCACTCGTTTCTGATTCCCCTGCGAAACGGTTTCTCTGCTCCTCCTCTCTCTCTCTCTCTCTCTCTCTCTCTCTAAACCCAGCTCCATGACCCCAAAGAACATTAATTTACTTGTTAGGAAACGGAGCCTTCGTAAAATGCTAGTGAATAGTTTATTATTTAGAAGATATAAGTTTTGTAGAATTAAACTGATTTGTTTGCAATCTATTTAGAGATAGTCAACTCAGCTATTCGACAGATTCGTCCACTCTTTGGAATGTATAAATATTGGACCAGTATGACTTTTTTGTGAATCAAATTATGTAATGCGTGGCCGCCAGTTTAAAGTGTAGGCGTATACAATATATATATTTTTAATAAAATACCATCCTGAAGTCTAAACAAAATTGTCTACGACTAAAATACTATTATTTCAACTCATTTATGGGAGAGAGGCGCATTCCTTACTTTCCAAAAGGAACATTTCACCTGTTCAAAGTGGTGGATATATAAGAAAGAATATAAACAAACAATATAAAAACCCTTTTATATCGGTATTCATATGTCATTCATATTTTCAATTCGCTTTACGTCGCACCGACACGGATAGGCCTTATGGCGAAGGTGGGATACGAAAGGGCTAGGAGTGGAAGAAAGCGACCGTGGCTTTAATTAAGGCGCATCCCCAACATTTGGCTGGTGTGAAAATAGGAAAACCACGGGAATCGCGTGGCATTCATGTCACAACTACACTTAAGAAAATGGAAATTGCAACACCATGAAGGCATTGGTCGTTTGTGTTGATTTTCAAGATATGGAACGATGCCATGAGGGTATGTAAACGATCAAAGTTTCAGACCCATTGGATTGTTGCTACAGGTCTCCCCACGTGATTGGTTTCGGAGGAATCAACTCCAGTATACGGACTCTGGTGTAGCGTAGTTGACTTGCAATCTGTGCAGTGAAGTGTTTCCCGTCAAAAATGCCTCGACGACAGAGAAGAGCACGCTATCAACAACTGTCGCCGTTTGAGAGGGCTCGGATAATTGGGCTGTGTGAGGCTGGATTATCGCTAAGGACTGTTGCTGCATGTGTTGGCCGACAGGCATCTACGGTACAACGTGTATGGCAGCAGTGGTCAAATTAAGGTACCCACACTCGTAGGCCTGGCACAGGTCCAGCGCTACAGACAACTGTGAGAGAGGATCGCCACATCATTCGGATGGCCCGGAAGGAACCCCATGCAACAGCAGCGCAAATTCGAACAGCTGTGGCACCCCACGTTACACAACAAACAGTTCGTAATCGGCTGCGTGCAGCTGGCTTACGAGCCCGTGTCTCTGCAGAAGGTGTTCCATTAACCCCACAACAACAACGTGTAAGGCTGGCCTGGTGTCGAGAAAGACCGACGTGGGTCGACGAATGGCATAGGGTCGTCTTTAGTGATGAATCGCGCTTCTGTCTTGCCCGCAGTGATCGCCGGAATCGTGTGCGCCGACGTACCGGGGAGAGGGGCCGCCCAGATCTTATTGTCGAGAGGCACACAGGGCCACCACCAAGCATTATGGTCTGGGGAGCTATTGGCTTTAATGTGAAATCACAATTAGTGCTTGTTGAGGGCACTATGACTGCTCGACAGTACGTTGATAGGGTACTCAATCCAGTGGTTGTCCTTATGATGGCGAACATTGCTAATGGGATGTTTCAGCAGGACAATGCCCGGGTTCACACTGCACGCATCTCCAGAGAAGCTCTCCACGACATCACAACCTTAGAATGGGCCGCGAGATCCCCGGACCTCAGTCCTATTGAGCATGTGTGGGACATGATGGGTCGACAACTGGCCAACCGTCCTCAGTCACCCACAACTCTGGAACAAATGACCTGTGCAGTGCAGCAAGCATGGGCCACAATTCCTCAGCAAGCGATCCAAGGCCTTATTGACACCATGCCTCAACGAATTCATCAATGTATTGCAGCTCGTAGTGGGCACATCCTGTATTGATTGTTGTCCAAACTTGCGGTCAAAGGGACCTGAAAGTGTAATCATCGAAGCACAACCGAACACTCGTCCTACATGTTCAATTGCAGCAATGTAGCACCACTCCTTCTGGGTGCTGCAATTTCTATTTTCTTCAGTGTATTACATCAGGTGACATTTATTTTAGAACACAAACATTACTTTATCACGCGTTGAATTAGTACGAAGATTTTGAAATCACTGTTCTTTATTCATCCTCCTCGTTATAAGATTATGGATTGCAAAATTGTCAGGAACGAGTGCCTGGTTAATACGAGAATCATGTTTTGAGTGATCAAGTACCTGTGTATTACGGGTACCAGAGTTCCTGGGTATCACTAGCCCTACTATGCACCCACACTCCACTAAGATCGATCGAAGTAGTAGCCATGATATCAATTCGGTTTATGGCTTCTTAGTCATATTTCTTATTATTGCTAACTGAGCTTGATGTGTGAAATGCCAACACATTGCTATCGAAACTTGACGGTGTAGTTAATACAGGGTGTCACTACGGCCCGTAGTCACGAACGTCAGTTGTATTTGCTGTTATCTTAGACATCCAAAACTTGGCATGGATAACGCTCACTTCTGTTTTCACCACAGGATTTATTATCTCGGTTTTCTAAAATTAAGTTTTCGTTTCAGTCTGAATTTAAACCTTAAATTTTTCATACTGACGCACGGAAAACAAATTACTACGTCCTGCCGCCAATATCAAAATGAAAACAAATTTTTAATTACGTTCGGCGTATCAAAATAATTTATGATAAATTATGCTCGCCATTAACCAGAAACGAAGAAAGAAGCCTAATATGACCTTCCAAGAGAAGGGTTTCTTATTAAATTTCGTGGCAGAAAACATAAATATCATAGAGTAAGAAAACAAGTTATAGCCTACACATTGTAAATTTCACTCAGTCCGACTCGTCGGCTGAATGGTCAGCACACTGGCCTACGGTTCAGAGGGTCCTGGGTTCGATTCTCGGCCGGGTCGGGGATTTTAATCGCTTCTGATTGATTCTTCTGGTTCGGAGACTGGGTGTATGTGTCCGTATCAACACTCTCCTCATCATATTCAGACAACACACTACCAACCGCCACAGAAACTCGCAATAGTGATTACATCCCTCCATATAGGGTTGGCGTGAGGAAGGGCATCCGGCCGCAAAACAGGGTCAACTCCACATGTGCGACACATTTCGCACCCGCGACCCGACAGGTGTGGGAAAAAGCGGAAGGAAAAGAAGAAGGTTGTAAATTTCACTCAAAAATATTGTTTGTTTCCTTAGTTCTTCATTAAAAAATCATACAGTCGTCTAGCATACAAGATATAAGATACAATGGAGAATTCATCTTAGGCCTACCTATACGTTGGGAATTTCAGGTTATGTTCAATCAAGGATAACACTAACAGAGTCGAAGCTTTAGATAACCTTAAAATCAATGTCATCGTAGTCCTCAAAGTATGTAGCGCGTTCCTTTTATCCACCTAGGACGTTTTATTGCATAATCTTGAACATATTCATCGCCCCTATGATTTTATCATTGAATTAAATATTCCAGTCTTCTACGAGTTGCCATCTTAGATTTCCTATTTTATCGATCGAACTTTCTCCGGTAAAATTTTAAACTGAGATAATACCCGTTATCCGAGGTAGTCATCGTTGGTAAATAAAAATTTAACTGGTTTCTTAGCATTAAACCAAGATGAAAGCTCTTACTCGCCTTGGTGAATTACGGGCAGGAGAGTTGTTAAGGTCTCAATAATCACAATACCCTCAAAAGCATGATGAATCTTTGTTTCAGCACGGACGTTTAAGAGCTACAAACAACTTTCGAGACCTGAGAAGATGTTCAAGCAGTAGTTCATGCATAAAGACCGCAGATGACTGGGATAACCTACACGGCTCGCCGAAGCGTTCTCCAGATCACAGATGGAATATCAGTTTGGTAACCAGATCGGGTGCTATTTGGATTCTTAGATAGCATCACCATCGGTCAACCGATTGTAGGGAAGCCGTAAAAACCGATTGCGGCGCAATAATGAGTTGCAGTAGGTACGGTGAGTAGTGAGTTGTTTGCCACTGCTTTCCTCACTGAACCAGAAAGTAGTGTTTCAGCATGACTGGACCTATGAGTAGCACCTTTCATATCATTCGGACGCACAAATCGCGCTCCAACACCTTAGCAGTTCCCATACCGTCACAGGCGTGAAACTGAGACTTCGGTGGAAGGTACAGTTTTTCTGGTCTGTACTAAGAGACGGAAACAAAATATAGTGGAGCCATTAAGAAACAGTAAGATTTAATATATAAATAAATAAATAAATACATAAATAAATAAATAAATAAATAAATAAATAAATAAATAAGTAAATAGAACATTATTTAAATATTTCTATCAAATTAAGCAAGGTACATCCAACTTATCTTTTTCAATAAGTTATATTTGTTAATTTTCAATATCTAAATCAATAAAGAAACATTTAGTCCGAAATTTCTTGATTAAGAAACTGTAGAAAAATCGGTGTCCGCCTCTGTGGTGTAGTAGTTAGTGTGATTAGCTGCCACCCCCTGAGGCCTGGGTCCGATTCTTGGCTTTGCATGAAATTTGAAAAGTGTACGAGGGCTGGAACGGGGTCCACTCAGCCTCGGGAGGTCAACTGAGTAGAGGTGGTTTCGATTCCCACCTCAGCCATCCTGGAAGTGGTTTTCCGTGGTTTCGCACTTCTCCTCCAGACAAATGCCGGGATGGTACCTAACTTAAGGCCACGGCCGCTTTCTTCCCTCTTCCTTGCCTATCCCTTCCAATCTCCCCCCCCCCCCGCCGCAAGGCACCTGTTTAGCATAGCAGGTGAGGCCGCCCCAGTTGTATCCCCCGACCCAGAGTCTGAAACTCCAGGACACTGCCCTTGAGACGGTAGAGGTGTGATCCCTCGTCGAGTCCGAGGGAAAAACCGACCTTGGAGGGTAAGCAGATTAAGAAAGAAAGAAAGAAATCAATAAAGAAACATTTAGTCCGAAATTTTTCTATTAAGAAATTGTGGAAAAATCGGTTTTCATTTTGATATAATTGAGGAGCTTCGTTAGAATGTTATACCCAACTTCACGCGTCAATAACCGAGACAGCAGTGTTGGATTGTCCAGAGTTACGTTGAAATTACTGCTAACGTAAGTATAGTTGAGGACAAAACATGACGACCTCAGTTCCTAGAAGCGAGCTGGAAGCCAGCTGTAAATCCCACCCTGCACCCTGCTGAGTTAATGAGCTCTAAGTGATCCTTGTTTGTTTTGGCGAGGCTGCCAAAACACTTTCTTCCTCACTCTCTGTAGCATTTACCCTTTCTTCGTGTAGAGTGCAGTAGCCGATTTGGCATCTATGGCTGCAGCAGAGGTAGTAAATCCTATTAGTCACTAATAGACACCGAGCTGCCGCTGGAAAGTAGTGGTGTGAGGCGAGGTCGTTATGATTTGTCCCCAACTATATTATAGCTGTGCCTTTGCTCTTGGGACCAGGATGCCATTTCTACTACTACTACTACTACTACTACTACTACTACTACTACTGAAACGTTTTCATTCCTCCCCTGAAGGGGGAGGCGGGCCTCTTAGACGGTTATGCCGTCTCTCAGGCCAGGAGAGTTGTTACAGTGAAGGAGATGTGCGGAGAAGGTGAGGGGGTAGGCGGCCGTGGCCTACACTACGAACTGTCCCGGCATTCGCCTTAGTGCAGGAGAATGGAAAACCACGGGAAACCATTCTCAGGACAGCCGACGGGTGGGGCCAGGCGTGAAGTCCAGCCCTGTGCCCCAGGCCCGTCTCCCGAATGCAGAGGCCGTGGCCAACTTTCCTCTGCTCGGTTGGCCAGTCAGAGTACAGAGCTGTTGGACCACGGACAAGCCGTGGCCTCTTAAGGGACGAAACCCAAGGGCCGAAACCTACTCTGCATCCATCGACCAATACCATTTGAATCAGCCAATATGATAAGGCGAGAAGGGTGCCTCGAGTACCTCCCAGTGACCATACGCCAATGAGGAGGGAGAATGCGATGAACATGTAACATATTTTTGAACTTTCCTCTCTTAAAAATACTTCTCGACAAAGACACTTAAGCAGATTTATTTATTTATTTATGACATATGTCTGTAACAGAGTTGCACTCCAATTACAACAGACACTACACAATATAGTACAATAATACACATTGCAAAACAGAAAAAATATCACGAAAAATTAACAACAAATTTTGAAAAATTATAATAAACAAATTTAGAGGGACAAATGACAAAAACAACAATAGGTTATATACAGATCAGGATTAGATAGTGCTGCAATTGCTGACTCCTGATTACATAAGTAGGAAGAGCTAAAACTTTATGTACAAGCACATACATATGTGAACAGGTCAGGTGCATGATTAAGAGTGTAAAAATATCTCGGAGTTTATAGACAATTAAATTACATTTGGGTTATTGACAAAGAGACAGTGTAATGAATTCTATTTTCTTTTTATAAGATACTGTTTGTTAAGATTGTTTATGTGTATTCACTAAAGAAAATCAGTAAACATTTTTGAAATCTGTTAGGGACATTGAGAGATCTATGTCGTGGTTTCTGAATAAGTCATTAAACATAATACACATCCTTACTAATGGCGAATGTTTATGAATTAATATGTTGGATAAGGGATTGTAAAAGTACGTTCGGTTACGTAAGTTAGATTAGTTTACATTAAAATTTATTCTGGCTAGTAGATCACCACTATCTATAACGCCATTTATAATTTTGTGGAGAAACAGTTGTTGGTATAATTCTCGGCGAGCGCTTAATGAATTGTATCTAAATTCTTCTAATAAGTGACGATATGATATTCTCAACCTATATGCTGACTGATTATGCTTCTTGTAATAAATAAACCGCAAGAATCTCTTTTGAAACTTTTCAATTTTATTTATGTAAGATTTGTAATTTGGCATCCATATAACGGATGCATATTCTAATTTTGACCTCACGAATGAGTTATAGAGAACACATAAAGTATTAATGTTATTTAAGTCCTTGCCGTTTCGTACGATAAAACCTAGTTGTTTCAGTGCTGCATTTACTATTATTTCAATATGTGCACTGAATGATAAGTTACTACTCATTGTAACTCCTAAGTCAGTTACGGACTCAACTCGTTTTAGATTCTGTCCGTTCATGAAGTATTCGCACTGAAAAGGATCATTCGCCGTAGAATAAGTCATCACGAAGCATTTGCTGATATTAAATGTGATTTTATTCTTGACGCTCCACATGTAGATTTTCTCAATGTCCCGGCTTAGAGAAATGCAGTCACTAACATGTGATACCTCCTTGTACAACTTAAGATCGTCAGCAAACATGAGACATTTGGAATTTACAACAACATCTGGCAAATCATTTATAAATAACATAAACAGCAGTGGTCCTAAATTTGAACCTTGAGGTACACCTGAATTAACATTGAACACAAAGGATTTGGTCTGATGATAGGTTACAAACTGGTATCTGTTATGTAAATAGGAGGAGATAAGTTTTAGCATAGGATTGTTAAATCCAAATCCAGATAGTTTTCTAAGAAGCACACTGTGATCAATCCTGTCAAACGCTTTCTCGAAGTCCGTATAAATCACATCAACGGATTTATGACTGTTTAAAGCATTAGCCACATCTTGAACTAGATTTGATAGGTTTGTGATAGTTGACCTACCAGGATAGAATCCATGCTGATAAGGTGAAATGTAGCTTTCAACATGATTAAAAATCCGGAAATAAATAATTGTTTCGAAAACTTTTACGAAGGCACATATTATGGAAATGGGTCTGTAATTTTGTACATCTGAATGATCTCTGGCTTTATATATCGGGCATACTCTTGACGTTTTCCACATTTCTGGGATCACACCTGTATCTATTATAAGATTAAATATGTAACATAATGGTTCCATTAATATATCTGAACAACTCTTAACTTTGTAAGGAGGAATCCCATCTGGTCCAGTTGACTTAGTAGATTTAAGTTTCTTTATAGCCTGAATATATTCCTTTTCACCTACATGTGACACTGGGAGTGAAGAGTTTGTTTTCATGGAAGATTCCACCTGATAATTACCCTTGTAACTATTACTTACATATACCTTGCTGAAATATGTGGCAAAGCCATCAGCTATTTGCTTAGCGCTTCGTAAAGGTTCACCATTTAAAGTCATAACCCCGGGGATTGATGAATTTTTCCGTTTATTTTTAATATAATTCCAAAATGATGAAGGATGTATATTTATAAGTTCTTCGGAACTTCTTTGGAACGTTTTGTATGCATTTTCTATCAATGTTTTCGAAAGCTTTCTCGTGTCTTTAAATATGATCTTATTGTATACCGAATTCTTCGTACGTTTCCGATAATATTCCTTTAAGTTTACGGTTTCAATAATTTCCTTCGTAAACCAAGGTGGATACGTCTTCCCGGTTTTTATTTTCATTTATGGAACAGTTTTGTCCAATATCTTGTCAAAAACATTATGGAAGTATTTTAAAGCTTCATTAGGGTTTTTAATGTTTTTTAGATGATCCCAGTTTTCTCTTTCAAGCATTTTGTAGAGACTATGAAAGTGTGCTTTTGAGAAATTGTGCATAATTCTTTCAGGGTTATCAATTTTATTCGTTTTATAACGAGTTTCAAAATCTATAAAGAGGGAAGGATGATGAAAATCTCCACTAACCAACGGAAAATCATTTTTTGTAACGTTAACGTTAATTATATTGGTCAATATTAAGTCGGGTGTCCTTCCGTTATGGTTCTTAACACAGTTCATTGATTTAAGATCGTGATAGGAGAGAAAGATTTGCTAGAGCCCGGTAACAGGGACCTCCCTGCGTTAAGTCATATTGATTATCACTTATTGCTGGTAGGTTAAAATCTCCAGCTATTATTATCCTATTAAATTGAATATCTGGACATTCATCAAATAGTTCGTAAAGAGACAAGTATGTTTCCAGTTTAGAATTAGGCGAAAAATAAATTGTGCTGATATAGTAAGTATAGCCCCCTATGTACAATTTTATGACAATATATTCTATATTTTCTCTTATGAATTCAATTCTATTAACGGTTAAATAATCCTTCACGGCAATTAAAACTCCACCACCTGCTCTAGCAAACTTTCGATCCCATCTGTACACATTATATCTGTTATCAAAAAGCTCACCATCGTATACACTCTCCTTCAACCAGGTTTCTGTGAGGATGACAATTTCATATTCAGATGATAATATGTTGTTATAAAATATATTTGTTTTTGTGTTTAGACCTCGCACATTTTGATAGTATATTGAAATATATTTGCTACTAGACATACTGAAGAATAATTAAAAAGTAAATTTGATAGACATCGTAAATTTTATGACAAAGTGGCCAGGTCTTCAACTGATTTTACCGTATAAATATATCTATCATCCACTTGCTTTTTCAAAATTGCACCTGACCTGTCAACCCACACATAGGCATAATTTTTTTCTTTCTTGATTTTTCTAGCTTCGGAGAACAACTTCCTTCTGAGTACTGTTAAACTATGGTTTACGTAAATAGGGTCCCTGAATGTGAATCCAATGTCTGCCGTGTTCAAATTCCTCTTTACCTTACATCGTTCCATAAAATTGTCCTTATCAATACGTCTAACAAATTTTGCTACTATTCCAGCATTTTTTGGTGTTGAGACTTCTTCAGCCGATGACAGGTGTCGATCATTTGATCGTGGATGTCCAGATCCAGATTGCGACCCACCGTTTTAACAATATCAACTATGTTTTCATTCGCAACTTCCGGGATCCCATGAATTTCCACAGTGTTCCTTCTCCCATATCGTACAAGGTCATCGATCAGCATTGTTGCATCAGCTAACTGTTTCTTGAGATGAGAGTTTTCATTCTTGAGTTCTGTTATTGTCTTCATGCAATTTTCGATCATCTGATATTGCTGTTTAATCAGAAGAGCGTTCTCGTCTAGCTTCTCATGAGCTAGATTTAACGTCACCTTCAATTATTTTTGTTTGTTGTTGTAATTCCATCATAGTGTCCCGAACAGATGTCCAACTCTTCACCTCACTGTTAATTTCCATGAGAAGGCTGAAAATTTGCTCCAAGTTGGGAGTATCATTTACTACACTCTCTTTGTCTGTGTACTTTGTTGTTAAGCATTTTTTACAATACCATTTCTGTTTAATAATTTTTGAGAGTTCACCTTCGTCCTTGAAGCCTGCACAAGTACTATGGAACCAGTTGCTGCATAGCCCGCACTTTATTTTTCCAAGTGTATCCTGACGTAAGATGCTCTTAGAACACACAACGCACACACTCATAGTGCTGCCCTCTGTGGATGCCACGTACTCCTACTCTGATATCCTAGCGCTACTGGTGAAAGGGAGTGTTACTACGAGCGCGCAGTAACACGGTGCAAGAGTTGGCAGTTCTGCACTCTAAAATCGTCTTTCACTTGTCACCGTTAATAAACACTCGAAACGGCATTCACTGATTCTTAACAACAGTTTTTAATGAATACTCTGTTATATACAACAAGTAACACACTTTTGTAATTACGTACCTTGTCTTTGGAACTTATTTATAAGGTTAAGACGAGTCGCTCTCCACTGTAGCGCTTTCTTCACTGTTAGGCTCCGTGCACACCGAGCGCGCTTCGCATAGTGTGTCGCGTGTTGCTCAACGCTAAGAGTCACGCTACGCATAACTAGTGCTTTGTTCCTGTTCCGAATACTAACAATATTGTTCCAGCTTCTGATTATGTAGTTGTTATCCGACAGGAGGGGTGTCAAGAATGGCAGAATTTCTTCCGACAGACTGCACAAGTCAAAGGTAACTTTTATTATCACTTACAACCAACACTTTTGGTTAAACCATGGTTTATACGAGCATCTTATACTAGACGACATATTACTAACATCATTCGGTTACGGTTTAATCATGCCCTTACACCACAATATCGATCACGTTTCCATTTAACGCAGGATACAAACTGTTTGTGTGGTACAAATATCCGTAATGGCGACTCCAACCACGTTTTCTTTGAATGTTCTTTATATGCTAACCCCCGTAAAAAACTTCTGACTAACCTCAAGCGACTCAAGCAGGTTTTTCCTACCAGTGTTTCTTGTTTGCTCTGTAATCCTACAGTCGAGATTATTCGAGTGCTAAATTTGTTTCTAGATGAAGCCAATATCGTGTTATAATTCTGTCTGTAATATAGTGTGAGAATTACTCATGCTTTTCAAGGTTCCATATGAGTGATTCCTCATATCATTAGTGTATTACTTGTGAGTGCTATTTTGGATTCTTCGTGTGGGTGAAGCTTTAGACGCAGTGTGATTGCAAGATTGGAAGTTTCCCGTATGACAACAGTCTACTTTAGCAAAATGGGGTTGTTATGTGATATAGTGAAGTTCCGTGTTTTGTGTTTTTCTACTTGCAAGCTCAAGCATCAATTATTGAACTGAATGTTTTTCATTTATACTAGTGTGTTTACATGAGTAAGCGAGTATTGACTGGGTGAAATGTCGTAGACACAGCCCATAAGCATCAGCAAGCAAGCAAGCAAGCAAGCTTTGTTCCTAACCCAGGTGTTCACACCGTCCGCGCTCTGTTGCGCTGAACGCCTACCTTACAGCTAAGCATAGCATTTCACGCTACACGCGACACACTATGCGAAGCGCGCTCGGTGTGCACGCGCCCTTAAACTTTCACAAAATACGGAGTCGTACTAGCACACGTCCACTCACTCACTCATTGTTGGTCAGATGATATCTGACGATAGTCAAGTCAGAGTAAAGACCTGTTGCAATTATTTCATTAATAAATAATGAAACAAGAATAGCCAGGCTGAGTGGCTCAGACGGTTGAGGCGCTGGCCTTCTGAACTCAGCTTGGCAGGTTCAATCCGGGCACAGTCCGGTGGTATTTGAAGGCACTCAAATAAGTCAGCCTCGTGTCGGTAGATTTATTGGTACGTAAAAGAACTCCTGCGGGACTTAATTTTGGCACCTCAGAGTCTCCGTAAATCGTAAACGTAGTTAGTGGGACGTAACGCAAATAAAATGATTTAAAATAAAGATAATAGTATACAGAGAAGATAATAAAGAGGACAGAATATGGTCAGAATGACCACGTTACAGCGCAATTTCTGCAGATAATATGGCTGGGCAGCACTAATGTCGTTTCGAAATTTTAAGTAAAAAATTGTGATTTAGATGGACCTCTAGGTACTGTGAAAAGTGTTGAACCAATAATAATAATAATAATAATAATAATAATAATAATAATAATAATAATAATAATGCCGCCTCGGTGGTGTAGTGGTTTGTGTGATTAGCTGCCATCCCCGGAGACTCGAGTTCAATTCCCGGCTCTGACACGAAATTTAAAAAGTGGTACGAGGGCTGGAACGGGGTCCACTCAGCCTCGGGAGGTAAAATGAGTAGAGGTGGGTTAGATTCCCACCTCAGCCACCCTGGAAGTGGTTTTCCGTGGTTTCCCACTTCTCCTCCAGGCAAATGCCGGGATGGTACCTAAGTTTAGGCCACGGCCGCTTCCATCCCTCTTCCTTGTCTATTCCTTCGAATCTTCCCATCCTCCCACAAGGCCCCTGTTCGGCATAGCATGTGAGGCCGCCTAGATGTGCTACTGGTCATTCCCCCACGTTGTATCCCCCACCCATAGTCTGAAGCTCCAGGACACTGCCCTTGAGGCGGCAGAGGTGTGATCCCTCGCTGAGTTTGTAACGGTTCAAATCCCGTAACAATATGATAACTGTATTTTTATTATTATGATCATTTCATCTGTGATATTATTATTATTATTATCTGTGATATTATTACTATTATTGTAACTATTATTTTTGTTCAATTCAATTCTGCAATGCTTGTCACTTGCGTGATTGTAGTTAAATGTATGCATATATACGTGCGTGTAGATTAACACTAAAAACATGCAGAGTAAGAGTTGCTGTATATGAGATGTGGATATGACATTGCTACATTGTGCAATACTGCTGGCGTTACTGCCAAGTCATCGCTACGTCATCGTGCTTATTTTTTTGCTAAGGGCTTTACACAGATAGGTCTTATGGCGACGATGGGATAGGAAAGGCCTAGGAGTTGGAAGGAAGCGGCCGTGGCCTTAATTAAGGTACAGCCCCAGCATTTGCCTGGTGTGAAAATGGGAAACTACGGAAAACCATTTTCAGGGCTCCTGATAGTGGGATTCGAACCTACTATCTCCCGGATGCAAGCTCACAGCCGCGCGCCTCTACGCGCACGGCTAACTCGCCCGGTTCGTGCTGATTTATCGGTGAGCTCACGTTCTTGGAGATACCTACTAGGGTGCCGCGGGCGATTTCGCCATAGTGTGAAACATTTGTCGCGAGGTGGGAGTAGATCATAGTTATTTCTGGAGATTGCATAGGTGTTTCCACTAACGTCTATAAAAGGTGGCTGCATATTGTAGCGTCAGTCATTATTCTATTGGAAGGAGAGGCCACAGTTGGTCATTAACTGAACGAGGAGAGGCCTCAGTCGGTCATTAGTCATTAATCAAACGGAAGGTGAAGAGAGAAGAAGTAAAGTGGAAGGTGAACAGTGATGGAGTCAAGTGGAAGGTGAGACCTCAGTCGGTCAGTTCAGTCAGAGGGATACACTTACCATGAAGGCATACAGGACAGACTTACAAAGAAGTCCTCTCGATGGAGAAGAAGCAGTCACATGGATACTGAGTTGTCAGTGAAACAAAAAGGATACATCACCAAATTAGTCTTCATACATCTACAGTAAACACCATATCAAAGGAATACGTCGTAATTGCACTCAAAGTGTTGAAGGTACAGTCAAGTGAACCAGTGAGGGATAAATTTCGTGTATAATTGTTAAATGTCCGGTCAAGAAGAATTCAAACTCATGCCTAGTTTCTTTCAGTTGCAATGTCATAATTTTATATTCTCATCTGTTTAATCGCAGCAGTTCTCACTATTTTTATTGAAATTATTTCAAGAATATATTTTGTTCCATCAAATTAATTCATCGTTTTATTTAAACAGTAGAATTTCTTAACCTCAAATTTAATGGGGAAACCGAACGCCAATCTCCTTTTCCCAGAACTTATATGGTATGTTGTCAAAAGTAAGCTTATTACCCCACACCCTTTAAGTATTAAATAACTCTCAAGTTCGAGGGGAAAACCGACCCTGACGGGTAAACAGATGAAGAAGAAGAAGAAGACCTGTTGCAGCTATTAATGAATAAATCATTAAATAAGAATAATAAGGTAAGTAGGGGACAAGAAAAAGGACAACATATTAATGACACAGCGAATTCATTGCGATCTTCACAGGCATTGTGCTGTCGGAATTTTATCCCGTGGGGTTTATTTTATGTACCGATAAAAGTACCGACATTCACCTCTCGTAATTAAACACTATTACATACCTGGAGCAGAGGTATTTTCTTGTATTTAGGAAGAAGTCGAAATTCGCGTCTACCACTTCCAACATCAGCACAAAATGGTGATAAATATTATAATAGTTACTGAAAAGCGTTGGAAACTTAGTAGCTATATACAGTGTGGTTCACCAGCCGATAGTTTTTTTTTCGGAGATAGGCAACCGAGATAACATGTACAACATAAAGATCCTTATAATTTACTTTTATGAACATTAAATAATTTGAAATTTCTCCTTAAAGTCGATAAGGTTATCCGCTACCCGCGTGTCATCTCATAAAATGATCCATGGACCTAGCAAAGGAAAAACTACTATGCACAATTCCGCACAATTCAAATACTAGGGACCATTCTGCAAACATGTGATTTAATGCGCCTTGAAATAAAACAGGTACCCGTAGTACGATCGAATTGGTAGGTTATGCCACGTGTTCTGTAATGTAAGGGAATCAAATGAACTTTGTAAAACATCTTTCAAGTCTTTGACACGGATACTAACTTTCGAGGTGGGTCGGTCTTACTTAAGTACTAAACCTCTAGCGAGTATCATGTACAGTGTGTTGACTTCGTGGCTGAATCGGTTAACAGCTGGAGCACAAAGTAATTGAGTATCGGCAGAGTAATGCTTTGAATCCAGCATTAGGCAAATGTTCTGAACGACAGAAGTGTTCCATTTTAGCGGGGGTACAAGGATAATCAACGTTCTTTACTATTGGTTTTAAGGGATGCACTCTGATTGTGCGTCTTTCCCTTAAGGATGGGCGGGGGAAGGATTGGGAAGGAAATCGGCCTTGGTCTTTTACTAACGTACCATCCCGGCATTTGTCACGGAAAACCACTCCAGGATGGCTGAGGTGGGAATCGAACCCACCTCTACTCAGTTGACCTCCCAAGGCTGAGTGGACCCCGTTCCAGCCCTGGTACCACTTTTCAAATTTCGTGGCAGAGCCGGGAATCGAACCCGGGCCTCCAGGGGTAGCAGCTAATCACACTAACCACTACACCACAGAGCCGGCACGGAACAGGATGACATGTGACCATATTACAATCACTGTAACGGTGTTAATCGGAAAATAAGTGCACAAGCCTGCGAATCGAACATACTACCACACAGACAGTAGCAGTGATATGCCACCTTAGCTATGGGTACCGCGAGCATAGCTAGCACATTGTAGTCCTTATAGACACTTCCTGTAAGACAGAGTTATTCGCAGCTGTAATCGTTTTACACGTTCACCATAGTTTAAAAAATTTAAATAACACTGCCGCTAATGATTTCTACCATATTCGCAAGCATTATATACACGGCATATTTGTACTAGGGCCATAAAGGAGCAGGTACTAATGTTTTTCAGATGACAAGGATATGCACGTTACTTGCGTTACCTACCTCAGAAAAAAAGAAGGGGCTAGTGAACCACCCGGTATAGAGCTATGGCAAATCACAACTTCTTTGTAGATATTTCAACGTGCTTAAAATACAGCAAATTATACTTAAAACAGCAGATATCACGGAAAATTAGCAACCCACTAAGGAAGAATGAACTACAGTGAGAAATTCTATTTCAAGTTATTTCATGTTTTTTTTTTTGCTAGTTGCTTTACGTCGCACCGACACAGATAGATCTTATGGCGACGATGGGACAGCGAAGGGCTAGGGGTGGGAAGGAAGCGGCCGTGGCCTTAATTAAGGTACAGCCCCAGCATTTGCTTGGTGTGAAAATGGGAAACCACGGAAGACCATCTTCAGGGCTGCCGACAGTGGGGTTCGAATCTACTATCTCCCGAACACTGGATACTGGCAGCACATAAGCGACTGCAGCTATCAAGCTCGGTATTTCATTTTTTTTTGCTAGGGGCTTTACGTCGCACCGACACAGATAGGTCTTATGGCGACGATGGGATAGGAAAGGCCTAGGAGTTGGAAGGAAGCGGCCGTGGCCTTAATTAAGGTACAGCCCCAGCATTTGCCTGGTGTGAAAATGGGAAGCCACGGAAAACCATTTTCAGGGCTGCCGATAGTGGGATTCGAACCTACTATCTCCCGGATGCAAGCTCACAGCCGCGCGCCTCTACGCGCACGGCTTTCATTTTTTTAAATTCATCTTCACAGTTTATTGGAAATAAACTCAACATATCCGAGCTGAAACGTATCACTGTTATAATGGTACGTTTTTATGTGAGATCTGAATGCTTTTTTTTTTTGCTAGGGGCTTTACGTCGCACCGACACAGATAGGTCTTATGGCGACGATGGGATAGGAAAGGCCTAGGAGTTGGAAGGAAGCGGCCGTGGCCTTAATTAAGGTACAGCCCCAGCATTTGCCTGGTGTGAAAATGGGAAACCACGGAAAACCATCTTCAGGGCTGCCGATAGTGGGATTCGAACCTACTATCTCCCGGATGCAATCTGAATGCTTTCTCCATAGCTACTCGTTTTGTCCTTTCCAGTGTTCCAAGCCAGTGTGCGAGCCTCCATTGACGTAATTATCCGACCCGGGCAGTTGCATTAATTTTAGGCTTAAAATCTTCTTAAATTACCGACTATGATAGTTTTGAGCAGGCTATTTAAGCACTGGCCACGGTTGCCACAACACACCGATCCGCGAGACGGGAAATTCGAATTATATCGTCGGCCATCCTCTGAAATGGATTCCTGTAGTTGAGTTGAGCAAAGGAGGCCAAACAAGAGGAGCCCAAAACGTTTAGTTTTAAACAATACCACACTCAGCTCAGGGCGTGGTGTTTATCTTTCACGTTACATCTATTGTGAGTCCCTGCGGGGCGGGGAAATAACGCGGATCACCGTGTCACTAAAATGGCACATGTTTGTAGACCGTACATAATTATGTATTTCTGCAAAATAACAGTTTTAATTACACATGATAATACAAATGGTCCGCCTCTGTGGTGAAGTGGTTAGTGTGATTAGCTGCCACTCCCGGAGGCCCGGGATCGATTCCCGGCTCTGCCACGAAATTTGAAAAGTGGTACGAGGGCTGGAACGGGGTCCACTCAGCCTCGGGAGGTCAACTGCGTAGAGGTGGGTTCGATTCCCACCTCAGCCATCCTGGAAGTGGTTTTCCGTGGTCTCCCACTTCTCCTCCAGGCAAATGACGGGATGGTACCTAACTTAAGTTATGAATTTCATGTTTTTGGTCCGTATTGAACAATATATAAGTAATAATAATAATAACTTAAATGTTTCCACCTTTTCAATACAATATATTCACAAGATTACAAAATTATACGGTACTAGTTTCGACCCATCTAGGGGTCATCATCAGCCGTATTGGAGCAAAGATCATTTGTGGCGAAATCCTAAGACAATATTATTTTAAAGAATAACAAGTGAAATGAGATGTTATGGTAATAGTTAATAATACAAGGAATATACATAATAAGAGGTTTTTAACAAAGAATAAAGTATAAATGGGGTGTTGTAAAAATTATAATCATGGAAATCAGTAAGTTCTTGTATTGAAATGAAATATGGCTTAGGAAGAGGGCTTAAGGTGGGGCTGAAGGGTGCGGGAGAAAGTGTAATTGTCTTGGAAAAGTACCTTTGATTAAATTTAGGATTGAGTTTAGGTTGGCTGCATTATTGTTTCTGAGGAAAGTGATAAATAGATCGAAGAGTATGTTGGGTTTCTCTGAGATTTCATTGAGATTGTGACTGGCATTAAAGTATTGGTCTAGGTGTATGTAGTAATTTTCCATTATGTTCAGTAAAGGGCCCTTGTTTGCTAATACGAGGATGTCCATGTCTTGTTCAATATTGGTGAAATTATGGTTATAATCTTGCATGTGTTGGCCGATGGCTGAAAACTTGTTGTATTTTATTGCGTTAGTGTGCTCGTGGTATCTGATAATGAAGTTTCTCCCGGTTTGCCCGATGTAGGTTTTTTTTACAGGTGGTACATTTGATCCTATAAACTCCTGATTTTAAAAAACTGCTGGTCTTGTTGATGTGTGAAGTATTGTATAAAACATTCATGTTCTTATTGTTGGTTTTGAAGGCTATTTTAACGCCTTGTTTCTTAAAGATGTTGGTTAACTTGTAGATATCATTGTTGAACGTGAAGGTGGAAAATGTTAGAGGTTTGGTTATTTCTTTTTTGAGGGTAGTTTTTGGGCGATGTTTGTGTTTATTGATTATCCTTTCTATAAAATGATTGCTGAAGCCGTTGAATTTTGCGATTCCCGCACCCTTCAGCCCCACCTTAAGCCCTCTTCCTAAGCCATATTTCATTTCAATACAAGAACTTACTGATTTCCATGATTATAATTTTTACAACACCCCATTTATACTTTATTCTTTGTTAAAAACCTCTTATTATGTATATTCCTTGTATTATTAACTATTACCATAACATCTCATTTCACTTGTTATTCTTTAAAATAATATTGTCTTAGGATTTCGCCACAAATGATCTTTGCTCCAATACGGCTGATGATGACCCCTAGATGGGTCGAAACTAGTACCGTATAATTTTGTAATCTTGTGAATATATTGTATTGAAAAGGTGGAAACATTTAAGTTATTATTATTATTACTTACCTAACTTAAAGCCACGGCCGCTTCCTTCACTCTTCCTTGTCTATCCGTTCCAATCTTCCCATCCCCCCGGAAGGCCCATGTTCAGCATAGCAGGTGAGGCCGCCTGGGCGTGGTACTGGTCATCCTCCCCAGTTGTATCTCCCGACCCAGATTCTGCAGCTCCAGGACACTGCCCTTGAGGCGGTAAAGGTGGGATCTCTCGCTGAGTCCGAGGGAAGAACCGACCCTGCAGGGTAAATAGATAAAGAAGAAGAAGATATACAAATCTTCGCCTCTGTGGTGTAGTGGGTAGTGTGATTAGCTGCCACCCCCTTAGAACCGAGTACGATTCCCGGCTCGGCCACCAATTTGAAAAGTGGTATGAGGGCTGGAACGGGGTCCACTCAGCCTCGGGAGGTCAACTGCGTAGAGGTGGGTTCGATTCCCACCTCAGCCATCCTGGAAGTGGTTTTCCGTGGGTTACCACTTCTCCTCCAGGCTAATGATGGGATGGTACCTAACTTAAGGCCACGGCCGCTTCCTTCCCTCTTCCATGTCTATCCCATCCAAACTTCCCAAACCCCCGCAAGACCCCTGTTCAGCATAGCAGGTGAGGCCGCCTGGGGGAAGTACTGATCATCCTCCCCAGTTGTATTCCCCGACCCATAGTCTGAAACTCCAGGACACTAGCCTTGAGGTGCTAGAGGTGGGATTCCTCGCCGAGTCCGAGGGAAAAACCGACCCTGGAGGGTAAAAAGATAAAGATGAAAAATAATAATAATAAGAGGTATAAGAAGAATAAGATAATACAAATACTGTATGTGACTAAATGTTAGAAAAGTTTTCGACGTTGCCACATAAAAGTATTATGCAGTCAAAAATTTTGTGGAGTTCAGTTTCTCGAAACATGCGTTTCTGTGACCCGAATATCATAACTACATCTCTTACAGTTTTTCTCATAATTAAAATTCATTTTTCCACACCGTTATAAGAAAATAGCATAAGGCTTCCTGTCATGATTAAGTATACGAGTTCACTGCACGCTTGACGTCTAGGAAATACCGAATCCGGCTTGTAACGTTCTCCACTAGCAACTATTTTGTGCGGTCCCAGGTTTAAGTTGATTGACTGTACCTCATTTCAGGTTCTGGAATACCTATCACACTCACTGACCAAATACTCAGACACCGCAGTAAAATGTGTCGTCAGCTTCCCTTCACCACTACACTTGAATGAAGATGACAGAATGTCCCCAGACCCTCCTGTGGGGCAATAACACCTTGAACTAGGGGATGTATTTATTACAATTTAAGTAATCATGGTTAATTGCACATTTTATTCATACCTTTTAGAACCCTCCATGATCGAATATTAAGATCATAGGTTAAACGAAGATGTCTAACCCCCGGGTATATCGGCAAACCACCAAACGTTTCTGTGAAGTAGTTCCGTCGGCCTATTCTACAACCGAGTATGATAGATTTGAAAGGGTCCATTCATGTTCACTCCTTCCTGTCAGTGTCAAATCTCTCTCTTCAGATATATCTTTGTCGTAGAGACACACCACCACCACCACCACCACCACCACTACTAACAACTGCATAGTCATACAGTATGCTTTTTTCTGTAGTAATTCCTATAGTGAATGAGAACTTTTGTTTCAATACACTAATCATTAATTAATACTATTGTTTTGTTACACAATGAGCTCTGTGAGAATATAAGAAGTGCACCATTTAATTCATTTAACACTAGAATAAGCCTTCGTGGCTCAGGCGGCAGCACGCCAGCCTCTCACCGCTGGGTACCGTGGTTCAAATCCCGGTCACTCCATGTGAGATTTGTGCTGGACAAAGCGGAGGTGGGACAGGTTTTTCTCCGGGTACTCCGGCTTTCCCTGTCATATTTCATACCAGCAAAACTCTCCAATATAATTTCATCTGTCAGTCATTAATCATTGCCCCAGAGGAGTGCGTCATGCTTCCGCAGCCGGCACAATTCGTATCCTCGCCGCTAGATGGAGCTTCATTCATTCCATTCCTAACCTGGTAAAATGACTGGAAACATGTTGTGGATTTTCAATACTAGAATACTTTCCCCCAGGCATGACTTTAGTCTAAGAGTAATGATTTACGAACAGCAAATTCCAATCGACATCATCTGTATCAACGCTTAAGAACCAGTAACACGTAAGAACAACATTCTAATTTTACACCAGAAGGAAAGAAACATATAAAACTGTAAAAATATCCCAGAAGTCTCAAGAACTGACCTCTTAAAATGAAATCGCTGAAATGAATTTTAAGTCATCATCATCATCATCATCATCATCATCATCTGGTTACCCTCCAGGTTCGGCTTTTCCCTCGGACTCAGCGAGGGATCCCACCTCTACCGCCTCAAGGGCAGTGTCCTGGAGCTGCAGACTCTTGGTCGGGGGATACAACTGGGGAGAATGACCAGTTCCTCGCCCAAGCGGCCTCACCTGCTAAGCTGAACAGGGGCCTTGTGGAGGGATGGGAAGATTGGAAGGGATAGGCAAGGACGAGGGAAGGAAGCGGCCGTGGCCTTAAGGTAGGTACCATCCCGGCATTCGCCTGGAGGAGAAGTGGGAAACCACGGAAAACCACTTCCAGGATGGCTGAGGTGGGAATCGAACCCACCTCTACTCAGTTGACCTCACGAGGCTGAGTGGACCCCGTTCCAGCCTTCGTACCACTTTTCAAATTTCGTGGCAGAGCCGGGAATCGAACCCGGACCTCCGGGGGTGGCAGCCAATCACGCTAACCACTACACCACAGAGGCGGACATGAATTTTAAGTAAGAGAAAAACACGAAATGAGTGAATGAAATGAATGACTGTACAATCATAGAACGATGTTCGCTGACCGGTCAAAGTCGAATCGAGTCTAGTCATTCTGAATATACAGGCCTCTAATATCTTCAGCTGTTTGGTTCAGTCTAATAAGGGAATTGTTGGACTAAACCGATTGCAGTGAAACTAGGTAGACCGAGCTCGATAGCTGCAGTCGCTTAAGTGCGGCCAGTATCCAGTAATCGGGAGATAGTGGGTTCGAGCCCCACTGTCGGCAGCCCTGAAGATGGTTTTCCGTGGTTTCCCATTTTTACTCCAGGCAAATGCTGGGGCTGTACCTTAATGAAGGCCACGGCCGCTTCCTTCCAATTCCTAGGCGTTTCCTATCCCATCGTCGCCATAAGACCTATCTGTGTCGGCGCGACGTAAAGCAAATAGAAAAAAAAAGAAACTAGGTAGGATTAATAATTAAGGCATTAGAGCATTATTACGTTCCTGTCGTTATATAGACTGCCCATAGCATGATAAAATGAGCGATTCTATACATGTATTCAGCAGTTCCCTCGTTTGAGTTATAAACCAGCTTAGCGTCAACTCAGAGCGAAACAGCTTCAGAGCCAGTCTGCTCCTCGCTGTTGAGGAACGAGAGCAACTGAGGGAGCATGGAGGGGAAGCGCATGACGTAATTCGTACTGAAGGCCAGTGGGGGTACACATTATTCTCACGCCACATGACTTTCAAGCCTATATTTTCTTTTATTAAATGCACGTAGGCCTATCCCAAAACTTCAGTTACTTAATTGTGAAAATGTATTTATTCAGGACATATTGCACACTGCTGTATTTGTCTTTGTCGATGAATAAATTAATCTGTGCCCTGTTCGTTCCGCATGGTCCATGCTTCAAATTACTATTATTATTATTATTATTATTATTATTATTATTATTATTATTATTATTATTATTATTATTATTATTATTATTATTATTATTATATTGTAGACTGGTGTTGTTGCTATTGTTCAGATGGTAACGTTATTCCCGTGCCGTTACTGCAAGTCCCGCCACGGTTTGCAACCCGCCTGTCTGTTGCTTTCTTCTCACGCGACAGCCAGCCGTCCAGAGCAGAGCAAGTAGCGCCTGCTCCCTAGAGCAACTACGTGATGACGTCTGATAAACAATAATAATAATAATAATAATAATAATAATAATAATAATAATAATAATAATAATAATAATAATAATAATAATAATAATAATATGTAGGTTTTTATATAGATTACTAAAGTTTCATAATACACAATATTTTAGCTCCCATTGTAAAACATACAGAAGTATTCTTCTTATAATTTGTTTTATGTCGCGCCTACACAGATAGGTCTTATGGCGACGATGGGATAGGAAAGGGCTGGGAGTGGGAAGGAAGCGGCCGTGGCCTTAAGGTGCCCCAGCATTTGCCTGATGTGAAAATGGGAAACCACGGAAAACCATTTTCAGGGCTGCCGACATTGGGGTTTGAGCCTACTATTTCCCGGATGCAAGCCCACCAGCTCCGCGTCCCTAACCGCACGGCCAACTCGCCCGGTATACAGAAGTATTGAAGTCATATATTTCGATATGCCCATACTGAATGTTGGAGGTTTGTAGAACATGAAATTGTATCTGGGTAGTCAAAAATATAATTTTCAGTATAAATTGTATTGTGTTACTTTAAAATATACACCACAGATTTGGACTCTCAAGTATGCATTGCAATAATAAAGTTACAGATGTTATTTATTGTATCACAGAGACACACAGCCTGGCAACGTAAACTTTTACAAACGGAAATGAAAAACATTACAATTTTTGTTTTTAGTGAAAGATATCGTAAGCCTCCGTGCCTCGAATGGCAGCGCGTCGGTCTCTCACCGCTGGGTTCCGTGGTTCAAATCCCGGTCACTCCATGTGAAATTTGTGCTGGACAAAGCGGAGGCGGGACAGGTTTTTCTCCGGGTACTCCGGTTTTCCCTGTCATCTTTCATTCCATTAACACTCTCCACTATCATTTCATTTCATCTGTCAGTCATTAATCATTTCCCCGGAGGAGTGCGATAGGCTTCGGCAGCCGGCACAACTCCTATCGTCGCCTCAAGATGGGGGATTCATTCATTCCATCCCTGACCCAGTCATTGACTGGAAAACAGGTTGTAGGTTTTCAGTGAAAGATATCCCTCCGTCACTCGTCTGCCATAGTACTATGTATAGCCTCCTCTGACTGTTCAAGTTTAGGATCCGCAGTGGCGTGCTTGCGATCAGTACATTGACGTCATCTTGAGGAGGAAAGTTCCATTCCCTCTGGGCAAATCCAAGGAGGTCTGAGAGTGACTGTGGAGGTTGTGAACGATCAAAAACAGCCATTTTCAACCTGACCCATGCAGTTCATGTCCAACGAATTAGCTGGCAAATTTATATGTTTGATACCCATCACCTTCATGAATTTCATCACTGATGCTCCTCCAAGAGAGGATGATTATCGTCGCCGAAATTGAATTCTCCACTTCTGATATCTGAAATTTTGTACAAATTGTCAAAGAAAGTCATCGGTATACCAGGCAGTTAGTTCCCTCGAAATGATATCAAAGGTATAGGAAGGTCATACATAATCCCAGCCCCCCCCCAACCACTGCCACAACTCTTGAACACGCTGATACTTTCTATCGCGTTCTTTAGTTCTCCACACCCATTATCGTCGTGTATCTGGCCTAAGTCATACCCGTGTTTCATCTGAAAACATGACATAACACCATTCATCAAGCTTCCCAACTTCTCTAAACACGATTATAATTCTCTAGTGGAACAAGTCGAATCGGTCGAAACGACCTTAAGTGGGCACTGTGCGGCCGATTCCGTAAAGTTTGTGCAGATACATGGACCTCAGTTGCCCACAAGAAGTCATCTCATAATTATTGAGCAATCGAAGTTGATGTTCTCTGTGCTGTTATTCGGATTTACCGACCTTGACGTGGCGTTGTCAATTTGGTTGACCTTCCCTCAATGTGTTAGTCACACACATTTGTCTCACGCTATATTTTCCAAGTTTTTAACACAACACTTTGTATACTGCTGCTTGTGTGTGTCCACTCTGAGGCAATGCCACAATTCTGGCTCGATCAAAATGAGAAATGCACATTGCACATGAAACGTAAGGTGGTACTGAACTGTTCCAAGTAACACCAGTGTTCACCTGAAATGGCATAGGTCACGCAATGCTGAACACAGACAGTAGGCTGCAACATGTGCCGTATTGTAAACACGCTATTGAATTACTTACGTGTATACAGTGCTCTCTACAAACTTACAAAGCCGGGCTGAGTGGCTCAGACTGTTGAGCGCTGGCCTTCTGACCCCAACTTAGCAGGTTCGATCCTGGCTCAGTCCGGTGGTATTTGAAGGTGCTCAGATACATCAGCCTCGTGTCGGTAGATTTCCTGGCACGTTAATGTACTCTTTAGAGACAAAATTCCGGCAACTCGGCATTTCCGAAGACCGTCAAAAGAAGTTAGTAGTATGTAATAACAATATTATTATCATTATTATTATATCTGTGTGTTATGAAAAAGTCCAGGTAAATGAAGAAATTATTCTAAAAACTTGGATTATTATAAATAGCACGTGAAGATGACATACAGAACAGAAAACCATCGGTAAATACTAAGTCAAACACGTTAATTATCTTATATTGATAAAACTATTTAACTGAATACGTGGTAAAAAAAATTGTTAAGGGAAGTTGACACTGCTACCAACGAAAGTATCTCTCGTCATTTGTTACACGTATTGATGTTAATGGATTTTATAAACTCCTGAGCAGCTCATACGGTACAGCGCTGGCCTTCTGAGTCTAAGTTGGCAGGTTCGATCCTAGTTCAGGCCGGTAGTATTTGCAGGTCCTCGAATAGGCCAGCCTGGTGTCAGTAGATTTAATCGCACGTAAAAGAACTCGTGTGGGACAAAATTTCTTTAGCTCGGCGTCTCCGAAAGCTATAAAAGTAGTTAGTGGGACCTATAACCAATAAATTATGTTACTATTATTATTATTATTATTATTATTATTATTATTATTATTATTATTAATTTAACTCCGCCATTTCTATCTTTTGAGGATATTAGCTTTGAAACCGAGCTCGATAGCTGCAGTCGCTTAAGTGCGGCCAGTATCCAGTATTCGGGAGATAGTAGGTTCGAACCCCACTGTCGGCAGCCCTGAAAATGGTTTTCCGTGGTTTCCCATTTTCACACCAGGCAAAATGCTGGGGCTGTACCTTAATTAAGGCCACGGCCGCTTCCTTCCCACTCCTAGCCCTCCCCTGTTCCATCGTCGCCATAAGACCTATCTGTGTCGGTGCGACGTAAAGCAACTAGCAAAAAAAGAAAATTAGCTTTGAATATCTCGTGACGTTGAACTTCGACATGAACAAGCGTGGGAAGTTCTTAAGAAAGCAGCGTCTAGTTGATCTCCAGAAACGAGCATGTTACTTGCCTCTGTTTTGTTGACGTACTTGAGAGTGAGGTAATATGAGGAGTGGAGTTGATTTTCATCCCATGCAATTATACCCGGGAGTAAGTTCTCATCCCCACTGTCAGAGCACTTAAGTAATATCTCGCTGGGCCTACTTCCATGCGCTGTTACCCTTAAAGGTCAGTGGTTTGCGTGACAAGCAGTGTGCAAACACTTAACTAAATTATTCAAGAAAATGCAGTTAAGTGTAGGTAATAGTCGAGTTAGAGGCGTAATGACTCTAGTATGTTTCATAATCATCCTCTGGCAGTCATCGTCATTTTGGTGCGCATGATAAATTTCTTTCAAACAACTCTTCATCATGTTTCATGCAACCTTGCGTTAAATCACTATTGCTATTTGCTTTACGTCGCACCGACACAGATAGGTCTTATGGCGACGATGGGAGAGGAAAGGGCTAGGACTGGGAAGAAAGCAGCCGTGGCCTTACTTAAGGCAAAGCCCCAGCATTTGCCTGGTGTGAAAATGGGAAACCACGAAGAACCATCTTTAGGGCTGCTGACAATGGAGCTCGAACCCACTATCTCCTGAATGCAAGTTCACAGCTGCGCGCCCGGTGCGATAAAATCAGAAGAGCATCCTACCTTCTGGAGGATTACATCTTCAATCTTCTTTCATTTGGTGCCATTATGGCCCTTAGTCTCCATAAGAATTACCTGTCATACCTGACATTTTCAGATCACCCTCCACGTTCTACAACCATATTAGAGCTGGTCTTCCAAAAGATCGACTTCCTCCTGGTTTGGACTCAACCGCCCTTCTTGATATTCTGTCATCTCTATCCTTACAGCATGTCCTAGCCTTTTCACTCCTATGTCACGACATCAAGTAGCCTATATAGATTCGGTAACTTCAAATTAGTATTTTCCAGATATGATGATCACATTTTGCGCAAAATATTTCTTTCGTAAAGGCTGCCTACCCGAGGCCTGCATCTTCACTCGAACTTGTAATTATCAGAGGTGGAGAGCAAGTACCATGTATTATTTCAACTAATAAGCTAATGATAGTAATAATACTCCCGGCTCGAAAGTATCTCCGACACTTCGATGTCCAGGTAAGGCCCGGGTGAGAGTTCTGCATGGCCAAGTATGGAGACCACAGAAGGAAATAATCTGACGCCCGGCAATATAGGTAAACTACTAAACGTTTCTGTGGATCGGTATTGTACATTATAGCAGAGTATGAACGGCTCGGCCGGATCTTTCATTCTGTTCAAGTATACAAGACCACTTCATAGAAACGTTTGATGATTTACCGATAAGAGCTGGGCGTGGCGGCGCGTTGATAAAATGTCTGAGGTTCACTGTTGTGGAAAATAACGTGTTCAGGTGTACTGTATTGTTTTATGTTTACACAGATGTAAAATAGTGACATTGCTTGATTAGCAACTCGACTTTCCTTTGAAGGCATACGGCCACAGCTCGAAGAAGTAATCAAAACAATGAAAAATGAAAGACAGAGGAAATGAAAATCCACAGCCTGTTTCCAGTCATTCGACCGGGTCAGGAATGGACTGAATCTAGCCTCCATTTAGCGGCGAGGATAGGAATGGTGCCGGCTGCCGAAGCCTGTCGCACTCCTCTGGGGCAATGATTAATGAATGACATATCAAATGAAGTGATACTGGAGAGTGTTGCTTGAATGTATTATGACAGGGAAACCGGAGTACCCGGAAAAAACCTGTCCCGCCTCCGCTTGTCCAGCACAAATCTCACATGGAGTGACTGGGATTTGAACCACGGACTCAGTGGTGAGAGGCCGGCGCGCTGCCGCCTGAGCCACGGAGGCTCTAAAGACAGACAATATGAGGTGGAATTACTTGAAGCTGACTAAATATCCTGTGATTTTGAAGACATTGCTAATGGAGGGATAACTGCTTCAAGAACGAAATAGGTAGACTACTGTTATTTATGTATTTAGACGTATTTTGCTGTTTACCTTTAATAAAAGGCTTATTACTATTCAAAGGTAAGGTAAGGGTGTATTCTGCCCGAAGGCAGGTCCGAACTTCTGCAGAGGTGCGCCTGAGATGGAGTTTACGTACGGTAGGGTGGCCAGTTCCTTTCCGCTAAACCATTCCCTTACCCTCAACAACAGCGCATGGCAACCCATCCAAATCTTGACCACCACGTTCCTTACAAGGAGTACTAGGATCCTGCAACGCACCTCAATACATGTGTTGATATGTTCTTTACAAGGAGTATCAGCATCCTGCAACGCACCTCAGTAGATGTGTTCATATGTTCTTTACAAGGAGTATCAGCATCCTGCAACGCACCTCAATCCTCAATACATGTGTTGATATGTTCTTTACGAGGAATATTAGGATCCTGCAACGCACCTCAATACATGCGTTGATATGTTCTTTACAAGGAGTATTAAGATCTTGTAACGCACCTCAATACCTGTGTTGATATGTTGTTTACAAGGAGTATAGGATCCTGCAACGCACCTGAATACATGTGTTGATATGTTCTTTACAACGTGTGTCAGCATCCTGCAACGCACGTCAATCCTCAATACATGTGTTGATTTGTTCTTTACAAGGAATATTAGGATCCTGCAACGCACCTCAATACATGCGTTGATATGTTCTTTGCAAGGGGTATAGGATCCTGCAACGCACCTCAATACTCGACAATATGTCCTGCAGCCCCGTCACCTTACAAGTGAGGCTGGAACATTATGATACGAGGTAGAAGATGCTGACTAATCGCCGTGGTGTACCTACTTTTCTTTGTTTTTTTCTGTAAACTGCAATGAAATATGGAAAATATAAGTATGAAGCATCTTGTTACCTTTTTTGTTGAACTAGACTCCCGTACGAAGTGATTTTGTCTAGATTCGACTTCGACCGGCTAACGCACATACCGCGACAGTTGTTCAGTCAAATATATAATATTTGATCGATTTTTGACCTGGCGTATACCGTCGCTCAAAAAACAACTCGTAGCCAACATAATTCAGCCTAACGTAGTGGTTTAATATCACGTGGATAATTTGGCAAATGTGTACAAGAAATCGGTGGATTTCCTTACTTACAAATTAGTTATTTCATTACAAAAAAACAAGCGGGGAGGTCGTACGTATTAACGCACTAGGGATATGAGCCAAGCTCTGCATTCGGGAAGGTGGGTTACTTCCTGTAAAATGCCTCCTTACCCAGTTTCATTTACCGTCATTCATTTCATCTTCATTAGTTCCTTAAGTGAGATTGGCGACAGGCGGAGCATCTGACCGTGAAACATGCCATATCATTTCATCTCATCTTATCCCCAACTCCGTATCAGGGATCGGGAGTAATGGGTAAATAAACTTCCATACGTTTCTGGATCATTCTAACGGTTTTTTTTGGGTGTAAATTTTGCGTCTTGTCCTTTTGCTGTACTGGTTTCTTGGCGTCGATAAAAATGATATCCATTTGCATTTGCATGCATAGCCCGTATCTGTAACATTAATGTTATAACTGAGGGTAACTTGGTTCTAATATTTGCTGCTTCTCGTTCTACTCTTGATGTATTGTTTAAAAACCACTGAAGAAACGAGACCTATGTTCGCCCCTTGATACACTTAATATCCTTCCCTCACCATCCACAGTATTGTTGTCGTTGTTGTTGGTGGTGGTGATGGTGATGGTGGTGGTGTTAGTGGTGGCTCGATTCTATGGTGAATAAGTGAATTAGCTAAATAAACATTTGACACAGAAAGGATCGAACATAAGTAGACTCGCATACTCGGCTGTAGTACACAATAAAACTTGACATAAACGTTTGGAGGTTTGCCGATGCAGCCGGGCGTCAGATAATTTCATTAAATCTATGGTCGTCATGATCGGTCATGTAGGAATCTATAATGAACTACCAAAATATGTTATATACTTTATGACTTCTTTTGTGGCACTATTAGCAACTCTCTCTACCAGAGCATGTATCACAGGAAGGCATCCTTTCTCGCTGTTCTTAGCTTGACACAATTAGGAAACTTTTTGCAAAAAAAAAAAACCTTTATTGATTCACGTTCATATTGAAGAAATCTATATGATGGTTTGAAGAACTTGATTTTTGCTGCTGTAGTAATCTGTACAGATATGAGAGTTTTCCAAAAACTAGCTTTATACTACTCAAGAGTTACAGCAAAACTTGCTTTTTTCGGGAATTATTTTTATTTTGACACAGACACCCTGGTGAGGTCGTGGGCGAACCATGCTGAACAGGTTGACTGGTGGAGAGGCTGCAGTGGGTTGAACTGTGAGACGAACACTATTCATTCAAGTAATTCGTCTTTAATACGAACCAATTGTGCCTGGATTCAGTTCGGCTATACTGGAGACAGGAGGTAAACACCCAAGTAACTAAATGATCCCGCCCGCCGGAATGAAAACTTATCTTCTTTTTTCAGCGGTACCCATAAAACAAGAACAAGAACACTAGTAACATCAAAAATGAGCAAATTTACAAATCATGTTAGTAGTGTAACAGGAGTACAATAAATGATTCTTGAATAGAGCATTCTTCCCTCCAAATCACTTATGACTGAGCTCGATAGCTGCAGTCGCTTAAGTGCGGCCAGTATCCAGTATTCGGGAGATAGTCAGTTCGAACCCCACTGTCGGGACGTAAAACCAATAGTGTAACATTATTATTATCATAGTTATTTGGCTGAATGTTCAGCGTTGAAGCTTTCGGTTCCGCGGATGCCGGATTGAATTCCCAGTCGTGTTGGGTGTTTGTGTTAGTATCAACACACTCATACACACATTCACACAACATACCACACCAGGAGGTCCCTGGATCGATTCAAGGCCAGGTCAGAGATTTCTACCTCGATTTGAGAGCTGGTTTGGGGTCCACTCAGTCTGTGTGAGAACTATTGGAGGAGGTATCTGACGGCGAAACAGCAGCCTCGGTGTACAAAGCCAAGAATAATGGTGGAATATTCGCCGTGCCCACCACGCGTTACCTCTTAATCTATAGGGCTTTGAGCTGAACAGCTGTAAGGGCTGTAGCGCAGCGCGGTTTCATTTTTCTTTCATGAGTAATTGATTGTTATGTACAAAGGACATACACGGAATGTTTATGTTCTGATAATAATGTTATTGATTTTACTTCCCGCTACCTGCTCTTACGGTTTTCGGAGATTTTTATGTTCTGAAGATCTACAGAAATCGCATGACAAAGTGTCAAGGGAAAAGTATATTGAATGTCGTAAAGCATTTTGGTACCAAGGGAAGCTTATATAATCGGAGCAGGTTGACGAGTAAAAGTACATTGGCTATTCATTATCCCAAGCTGGTAATAAAATGTGAGTTATGGATCTCGAGAGCAATAAAGCTAATATAATGCATTCTGTTCTTCACTTTCCAGTATTTCACAAGAAAGAAAGTAGTTCACAGACAAAATTACTCTTTTCCTTTAGGCTTTCACAACTTCCTGATACTAAAGTGATTGAATTCAGGGCTTCATGTTCATAAGGAAGATTTTCACAGATACGAGGGCAGAACGAAAAGTAACGCGCAGCGTTTTTAATTAAATATTTAATGAGTAGGGAAAGCAAAAACAAAATATTTGCAGAAAATGTATAGGTTGCACGTATTTTTCAAATACATGAACACAGTCTCACGATTAATTTCTCCCATAGTGACACCAAGCTGAACACGGGCTCGTTCATAGAACTCCGTTCCCTGGGAGTATAACCACCTGCGTACGACCGATATTACTTCTTCGTCTGAAGGGAAGCATTGACCTGCTACGTACTTCATCAGTGGTCCAGAGAGGTGAAAGGCGGTGGAAAGTTCACGACTGTATGATGGATGATTATCTCCCACCCATACATCTCAATGTTTGTTCGAACAGGATCTCCAACGTTTCGATCTGGCTTTCACCTATTCGGACCACTGAAGGAATTCGCTGGAAGTCAACACTTTGGTTCAGATGAAGAAGTGAAATAGGTCGTCTCGCTGTACTCCTAGGAAACGGAGTTCTATGAACTAGCAATATTCATCTTGGTGTCACAATGGGAGAAATGTATCGAGATACTTGGTTCATGGGTTGAAGAATAGATAAAACCTGTGTCTTTGCGCATAATTGCTTGTTTTCCTGCTCATTAATATGGTGTGTTACTTTTCAACCCGCCCACGTATAAATGTACCGAGAAACAGGAGGTGATATTGACAAAAGTATATTTTAAGTGAAATGGTAAAAGCTGCATCAGAAATCTACACGAGACATGAATGAACCTAGGTAAGCAGGGACACGACCGAGGATAAGGAAAGAAAAAGGCGACCTACTGCAAGAGTTGGTGGTTAGAAACTATATCTTATTCTTCCTTTTCCTGGCCTTTTTCATAGTTATTGCAGTCAGCACTTCACGTAGATTTGGCTCAATTTCACGACCGAATGTCGTTCCTGCCACCAGTCGTACGTAGAGGGATGTATTTACTATTGCATGCTTCTGTGGTTGTTTGGTACTGTAATGTGCTGTATGTGTGTTAAGACGACCACAAAATCGTAGTCGGAGGAATGAGTCATTACGCATTTAAACTCCGCTACATGGGAATCAAAATCGGATCCTTCTGAAACGAAGGTCAGCACGCTGACCATTGAGCCAAAGAGCTAGACAATCGGGACAATCGTAGATCATATTATCTTTTAGGTAAATTATGCAAGACTACAGCTGGCCTGTGGACTGTAGATATTCGAGTGCCAACTGATCTGCGTAATGATATCAGACGTATTACTTGGCGTTTCTGATCGGGAAGGGATGACAAAATGTTACATAATAGTAGTAGAAATTGGATGGTCCGGTGGCCAGCTCCAAGCCCAGCGCCTGAGAGGCGACCTCCTCCTCAAGGAATGTGCTGACTATGAGTGCCCGTTTAACCTCACATGTCGTCACTTGACGGGCGATTAGAAATGTGTGTTGCTGGCTACGTGTGGAAAAGTAATCTCACAGGCTTGGATTCGACTCCAGGCTTAACCTCACAAGGGCGCCAATTTTACAGACCCAAGTTCGATGCCCAAGAGTGCAAGTTTAGCCTAACAACCGACATCATTACGAAGCCTTACAGACTCAAAGCTCGACACCAGTTATAACCATATAAGAATGCAAGCTTAACCTTGAAGACCTGGATTCAACGCTAGGTTCACCCTCACAGGGGGCCTTTACCTGACAGACCCAATTTCGAAGCGCAGGCTAACCGTGCAATCTTAACCTAACAGGCTTGTATTCTATCCCATACTTAACCACTATACTAGACAAGATGGCGGTTATATATTTTTCTGATGAGGCATGGTACACGGCAACCACAGGGACACGGAGGTGAGCAAGCACTTCTGAACAAGACGGTGGCTACACTTTGTTATTATGTGAGCAGGGATATGGCGTTAGAACTAATCCGTTCTTATGAGCCTAACTCTAGAGAGCTACTTCAGCGGTCACAACTTGTAACTTCGAGTACAACTCCTTGGCTAACCCTAACCTTACAGGCCCTTCTTATCTAACCTCGCAGACTAGAGTTCGACTCCTTAGCTAACTTTAACCCTACAGGCTCGAGTTTGAAACCGGCTGAAGTGGTTTCATGGTTAGCGCTTTCTGAGCTGGAGTTCAAGGGTTCGATTCTTGTAGGATTAATGCAATTCTGCTACTGGAAGGGGCTCTATACTCCTCCTCAGCCTCTTCCAGCTATTCTGCAATTCAAATACCCAATCCTGAGCGAAAAGGATTAGAAGTTAAAATTCATGATCCGCCTGAGAAACGAACCCGGCACTCCCTTGAGCTGAAGACAAGCATGATAACTACTTAATTGCTTGCTAAAATCTTGGGTTGAATTTAACGTATGTTTCCCCTCTATTGAACTGTAAATTTAACTTCCTCTACGAGCAGTTAGGTGCAATGGCTTTGCAAGAATTTGATACAATAATAATTTCGTGTATTTATAGCCGGGTGCAGCCCGTGTAAGGCAGACCCTCTCATGAGGGTGGGTGGCATTTGCCATGTATAGGATTCATGTAATTCTGCTACTGGAAGGGGCTCTATACTCCTTCTCAGCCTCTTCCACCTATTCTGCAATTCAAATACCCAATCCTGAGCGAAAATAATTAGAAGTTAAAATTCATTTTAGGTTAAAATCGCAGACGCGGCCGGGAATTGAACCCGGGGCCGTCTGAACCGAAGAGCACTGCGCTGACCATTCAGCCATGGAGCCGGACGCAAGAATTTGATGACACAGGAAATTTAATGTAAGAGGATTTTGCTGAGAATTAATACATACTCTCACGACCTTGCAAGAACACAGTTACCATGCTTTACTCCGGAAGACTTAAGCCTTAACTAGAGGTTTACATCTTATCTTTACGAAAAGTATAAAGCATTATCGGCGCGCTCATTGAAGTGTAAATTAGAGACAGGTCTACATACAGAAGTTAGTGTCTACAGGAATATGATTGAATAGAATGCAATAAAACTTGTAATGTAAAGATTAGGAATAAAGGGCTACTACGTAAGCTATAAATCATTTTATTCACGCTAGCTGAAATAACAGTTCAGGGGAAAGTCTAAAATTTAATTTTCGTATAACCGCGTGAGCTGTGAGGTTTAGCGTGCGTACGTAGCCAGCAGCACACATTTCACATTGCCCGCTATGTGACTTCATGTGAGGTTAAGCATGGACTGTAGTCAGTACATTCCGTGAGAAGGTCGTCTCTCTGACGCTGAAGGTGGTGGTGGCCGCCGGACCATCCAATAATAGATATCATTATAATTGTCCCTGGGATTGTTTGTCTTGTGGCAATCTGCAACGGAATAATAAATAAATAAATAAATAAATAAATAAATAAATAAATAAATAAATAAATAAATAAATAAATAAATAAATAATAAATAAATAAATAATAAATAAATACTTACAAAATAAGTAAATAAATAATACTTAATGACGTGTACGGAGACGCCGAGATGCCAAAATGTTTGTCCCACTGTTCTTTTGTGTGCCAGCAAATCTATTTTAGCACCTTTAAGTACCGCTGAGCTAAGCAGAGATTGAACCCGCCGCTCTAAGGTACAGGAAGCCAGCGTTCTATTGTCTGAGTCACTCAGTTAGGCATCTGTTATTATTATTATTATTAAATTTCAGAGAAGGAATTTATAATCAAGACAATTTCCAAGACAAGTAATGTAGGTAAGTGTTCACTTAGCTAAGCCAAGGTAAATGAAATGAAATGTCGTATGGCTTTTAATGCCGGGATATCCCAGGACGGGTTCGGCTCGCCAGGTGCAGGTCTTTCTAATTGACTCCTGTAGGCGACCTGCGCGTCGTGATGAGGATGAAATGATGATGAGGACAACACATACACCCTGCCCCCGTGCCATTGGAATTAACCAATTAAGGTTAAAATCCCCGACCCGGCCGGGAATCGAACCCGGGACCCTCTGAACCGAAGGCCAGTACGCTGACCGTTCAGCCAACGAGTCGGAGTAGCCAAGGTAAATGACTGTCGTATATATTTATATATTTTACATATTTACTGTACATTACCTCGTAGCTGGAATATGATCATATTTAGAGAGCACTCCACATACATATCTGTGTTTGTGTGTGTCTTTGTTCCTGTCTATTTTTCTCTCCATATTTGCACCTTACAAGACAAGCCGCGTTTCACTAATCATAAGACATACTGTATTTTTGGCTGATGGGAAATATTTTCTAGCTCAATGACTGATCTTCTACTGAACAAAACATTACTCCAAGAAATGATACTGACTTCTCCAACACCACCACCACAAGAAACCAGAGCAAAATGGAAATCAACCACTGCGAATCACAGAAAGTATTATTATTACTTGTCGTTCTTATAAGATTTAGTGTCAATTTTCTTGGTGTGACTACAAAATAACGTGCGAAAATCCCATGCCATGATAGCCACCAAAATTGGCTGCAAATTTGACAAGGAAATATCCGGGCGAACAAACTACTAATGAAATGAATGATAACACTAACATCGATATATTCGGGAACTGTTCCGGCTCCCTGGCTAAATGGTTAGCGTGCTGGCCTCTGGTCACAGGGGTCCCGGGTTCGATTCCCGGCAGGGGCGGGAATTTTAACCATCATTAGTTAATTTCGCTGGCACGGGGGCTGGGTGTATGTGTCGTCATCATCATTTCATCCTCATCAAGACGCGCAGGTCACCCACAGGAGTCAAATCAAAAGACCTGCACCTGGTGAGCCGAACATGTCCTCGGACACTCACGGCACTAAAAGCCACACGCCATTTCATTTCATTTCATTTCATTTCATTTCGGGAACTGTTTCAGTATTCATAATGGCACAACAGTTTCCTTCCTACGACGGAAACGGCTCAGTAACAGCAGAAACTGAACGATGGGAAATGCAAGTAGTATTTATGGGTCTCTTCCATCAAAGGCCGTTGTGTTGGTACTGGTGGGTTTAAGCATGCTTTTGTCAGTATTTTCAAGGGCGTGAAGTGAAATTGTGCGAGGAAGTGTACGGAAGTAAGTTTATGTACAGCAGTACCTCGCTAATCCAAACTAATAGGGACTGGGGCCTGTTCGGAGTATCAGAAATTTCTACCGACATTCAGCATTGCACGCAAATGCGAAGTTTGGAGTGGAGTAACCAAACATGACTTTGGAATGAGAAATTAATTACTATGTTATTTGTGGACCGTTATATTTGATTAATTTCCATATAACCAAACACTACGAAACCCAATTCACTTTGTTCCAGTGCATACCGTTATCTTTATTGAATCAAAATACTGTCGCAACACACAGACCAGAATTATTTTAATATTTGTTCCATATATGAATAGTATGAATACCAACAATTTTCAGTCTACAATGGATTCCTCATTTCATTACAACTCCAAACCCCTTGGTACAACAGCCCTTGAAGGGCCTTGGCCTACAAAGCGACCGCTTATTCTCTCACACCTTCTAAAACAGTAATTTAATTTTACTTCGCTAATTTTACAGTAGAGTTACGCAAAGACTGGGGCTGGGCATTGGCTCTCATACCCGTGACGCCATGCTGCAACTCGACTTGGAAAGACTGAGATATGCTGAAATGGCTGTTAAAAACTTGCACCAGAAAGCCAGACAAGTCAGAAGAGCTAGTAAGAGAAGCCTAGAAGATGAAATGGGAGAGGATAAAGATAATCCAAGGTATGGAGCAGGCATGCACTGAAGCTGTGACTTTAAAGTCCATTTCCTGAAATTAATTGTTTTTTAATACATAAGGAACATTTTCTAAGGTTGTGTGAGATACAGAGGATTCAAACTTTCAGGGTTACTTTCTAATGTTGTTGTGCACATGCTGAAAGAATTATAATTGTTGTAGGTCAGATATTAAGTATTTTATGAGAGTAAAAAGTGGCAAAAAATTGCCAAAATTTGTAACTTCCAAATAATAATTCAAAAATCAGAAAGTATTTCATATTACCCAAAACCAGTTATTTCAGTACCAAGCCAAGATATGTATGTACATGCTGCGTAATTTTCAAATTGATAGCTGTAATAGGATTTTAGAAAAATGTGCCTTTGTGAAACATGATTTAACATTGTAAGCATAGGGCATTCTGTGTCCCCTTAATTGTTTCCTTCCGGATGAAAGATTTTGCGATTGGGGAGGGATGTTGTCACGATTAGTAAGAATTCTTAATAATTCTTGGGTAGGGTGAATACTTATGAGAATATACAGTAATTTAAATTTGCTATAATTGTTAAGTTGACCTACGTCTCTCATTTAGTTATACGTTTGTGGCGCAATTTTAGTTGATAAAAATTATAATTTTGGGAAGATTATGCAAACAAGTTACATTTCGAAAAAAATATGTAGTGAGCGTATTCATAATAAGAAAAAGAAAAGTGGGTAGTACTGAAAGGTTTCGCTCATGCGCTGCTTCGGATTCTTCTATTAAGTGTACACGGGCGTGAAGAGTAATTAAAAACACAATTTGAATTTCACTTCTTTGAACAGAGTAAGCTCTCCCAAATAAAAAAACAATATGTGTACGTTCCTGTATTTTAAATAGTTATTTCAACATGGTGGCACCACTGCCTCTCCCCTTCAGTTCTCAGCTGACATAGGATTTCCTAAAGTGACGTTAATTAATTTACTAGCAAGATACCCGTGCTTCGCTACGGTATTACACTGAAATTTATAATTGAATGCTTATTGTTTTAGATATATAATCCGCCGAAATTCGCGATCCGACTCGTTTTCTGCGAGAATCCGTTTTCTAATAGATTACGGCAAGTTTCCTCCCATTTTTCAATCCCTTTTTCCAGCAATCGATTTCGTACTTCCCGGGGTAGGTCCAGGTATTCCACCCGGTCAGCTGGGTCCCTAAATCCAAAGATTTTTTCCTATAAGCATTTTTAATATGGATCAAATCCTTCAGGAGATCCGGCGTGGTGTCGTCTTGGGTGCCTTGGCCGCCGGACTGCATTCTTAGTCATTACCCGTCCAGGACCCGTTTCCCGCGCGGTCCACACATTTGACGACGGTCCAGAACATTATTATTATTATTATTATTATTATTATTATTATTATTATTATTATTATTATTATTATTATTATTATTAGATGTTCTGGACCCCTGAGCAAGATGCAAGACCGCTATTTGGCGGTAAATTACATCTGCTGCCATTGTCATTGTTGACAATGTGGCCAACACCATTGTCGCGGGTAGGCAAGTGTGCGGGTTTTCTGACGATACGAATGACTGACTTCCGTGTATTATTGACCTTATTATAGAGGTGAACAATTTAACGGTCAATCGCATTCCTATCGTATATTTCAAATGTGTTTAAATTTTTATTTATATGCCAGGAGAATCTACTGTAATCGAAGAACGTTCTCCGAAGGAAAATATGGCTGTTGAAAACGAATTCAGGAAAGATTAAGAATGATCCATTTATGATCAGAATAAGTACATCGAAAATCTACAGCTTTTTTCCAGACATTCGACAGGGTCAGGAATGGAATGAATAAAGCCCCATCTAGCGGCGGCAATAGGAATTGTGCCGGCTGCCGAAGCACTCCTCTGGGGCAATGATGAATGACAAATGAAATGAAATATTGGACAGTGATGCTGGAATGAATGATGACAGGAAAAATCGGACTAAACGGAGAAAAATCTGTCCCGCCTCCGTTTTGTCCAGCACGAATGTCACATGGAGTGACCGGGATTGGAACACGGAACCCAGCTGTGAGAGCCCGGCGCGCTGCCGCCTGAGCAACGGAGGTTCCTCATAAGTACATTATGAACAGTAAAATCAATTGGTCTCACCTCTTTTTACACCCCACCGCCGTTAAGTTTATTAACACCCCCCGCCAAAAAAATTAAAAGAAGGCGTGTTTCTTTATGTTTAACGGAGATTCCAAACACCAATGTTCACGTCTATTACCTTCAGTTTTGAGATATAAGTATCCCCATAAAAAATTAACTTTCTTTCACTTCCTTGAACACTCCTCCCCCCCCCCCCAAGTGAATTATCCGGAAAAATACTGTTTCTTTAATAGTAAAGGATATTCTAAATACCAATTATCACGACTCTAAGTTCTTCAGTTTTTTATTTATGTGTCCTCATGAAAGGAATTCAACTTTTTTCACTCCCGCCCCCCCAAGATGGGTTCCCCCAAAACGCGTTTTTCTTTGTTTTTAAAGGAGATCCAAATACCAATGGTCACGTCTATAACAACTTTAGTTTTTATTATATGTATGTATTCTCATCCAATTAAGTCAATTAATTTTTCAATTCTTTCACCCCTCCCCCTTTCATTGGATTTTCCGAGAATACGTGTTTCTTTAATTTTAAAGAAGATTCCAAATATCAAATTTCACGTCTGTAACATCTTCACTTTTGAGATATCAGTAGCCCAATTAAATAATTCAACACCATTTTCAGTCACTTTTACCGCCCCCCTCCACCCAAGTGTTATTTCCGAAAACTAAAAGTACACGTTTCTTTATCTTTAATAGAGATTAAAAATACCATTCTTTTACTTCTGTAACGTGTTGAGTTTTTTTGAGATACTGTAGAAATTCTCATTATTAAATTTCACCCCCTTTTAGTTCCCCTTAAATGGAGTTTCCAAAAACAAATCACCTATGTTTCTTTACATTTACAGGAGATTCCAAATACACACTTTTTACGTCTGTAACATTTTACGTTTCTCAGATATTCTGTAGATATAGTCTTTCAAAAAATTCACCCCAATTTGTCACTCCTGTTTAACCGCCATTAATTGGATTTTCAAAAAAATGCGTTTCTTTATTTTTTAAGGAGATCCCATATACAAATTTTCAGTTCTGTAATTCTTCAGTTTCTGAGATGTATGTATCCTCATTAAAGGCATTCAACCCATTATTCACAATTTTACACCCCTCCTATTGCGATTTACGGAAAACAAAAAATACGTGTTCCTTTATTTTTAAAGGAGATTCTAAATACCAATTTTTTACATCTGTAAACCTTTAAAGTTTTAGGATGTAGACACACTCATTTTAAAAATTCACCCCCTTTTCACCCCCCATTATTTGATTTTTCCAAAAACGAAAAAATACCTGTTTCTTTATTTTTAAAGTAGATCCCAAATGCCAATTTTCAGGTCTGTAATATCTTCAGGTTCTGAAATATAAGTAGCCTCATTAAAAGCATTCAACCCATTTTTCACCCTTTTCCACCCTTCCTATTGGGATTTTCAGAAACAAAGGATACGTGTTTCTTTACTTTTAAAGGAGATTCTAAATACCCATTTTTACATCTATAATCTTTAAAAGTTTTGAGATATAGATACACTCATTTTAAAAATTCACCCCCTTTTCACCCCCCATTAATTGGAAAAATACGTGTTTCTTTATTCTTAAAGGAGATCCCAAACACCAATTTTCAGGTCTGTAATATCTTCAGGTTCTGAAATATAAGTAGCCTCATTAAAGGCATTCAACCACTTTTTCACCCCTTTTCACCCCTCCTATTCGGATTTTCCGAAAACAAAAAAATACGTGTTTCTTAATTTTTAATGAAGATTCTAAATACCAATTTTTACCTCTGTAAACTTTTAAAGTATAGAGATATAGATACACTGATTTTAAAATTTCACCCCCCTTTTCACCCCCTTAGCGACGGAATATCCAAAAACCCTCTCTTAGCGAGCACCTAGTTCTTAATATGAATATATCTTCAAAATTTCATTTCTTTATGTCCAGTAGTTTCGGCTCGGCGATGATGAATCAGTCAGTCAGTCAGTCAGGACAAGCTATTTTATACTGTACTAGCAAGATACCCGTGCTTCGCTACGGTATTATACTGAAATTTATAATTGAATGCTAATTGTTTTAGATATATAATCCGCCGAAATTCGCGATCTGACTCGTTTTCTGCGAGAATCCGCCAAAATTCGCGATCTGGCTCGTTTTCTAATAGATTACGGTATGTTTCCTCACATTTTTCAATCTTTCTTTCCAGCAATCGATTTCGTACTTCCCGGGCTAGGTCCAGATATTCCACCCCGTCAGTTGGGTCCCTAAATCTTTGCCATCTTTTCCTATAAGCGTTTTTAATATGGATCAAATCCTTCAGGAGATCCGGCGTGGTGTCATATTGGGTGCCTTGGCGGTACTGAACCCGCGGCCGGACTGCATTCTTAGTCATTACCCGTCCAGGACCATTTTCCAGGGGGGTCCGCACATTTGACAACGGTCCAGAACATTATTATTATTATTATTATTATTATTATTATTATTATTATTATTATTATTATTAAAAGATGTTCTGAACCCCACAGCAAGCTGCAAGATCGCTACTTGGCGGTAAATTACATCTGCTGCCAGTGTCATTGTTACAATGTGACCAGCACCATCGTCGCGCGTAGGCAAGTGTGCGGGATTTCTGGCGATACCAATGACATACTTCCGTGCATTGTTGACCTTATTATAGAGGTGAACAATTTGACGGTCCATCTCATTCCTATCGTTTATTTCAAATGTGTTTAAATTTTTATTTACATGCCAGGAGGATCTACTGTAATCTAAGAACGTTCTCCGAAGGAAAAGATGGCTGTTGAAAACCAGCCCAGGAAAGATTAAAAATGATCGGTTTATGATCAGAATAAGTACATCTAAACTATATAGCCTGTTTCCAGTCATTCGACAGGGTCAGGAATGGAATGAATAAAGCCCCATCTAGCAGCGACAATAGGAATTGTGCCGGCTGCCGAAGCACACCTCTGGGGCAATGATCGTTGAATGACAAATGAAATGAAATATTGGACAGTGTTGCTGGAATGAATGATGAGAGAGAAAATCGAAGTATCCGGAGAAAAACCTGTCCCGCCTCCGTTTTGTCCAGCACGAATGTCACATGGAGTGACCGGGATTTGAACCACGGAACCCAGCTGCGAGAGGCCGGCGTGCTGCCGCCTGAGCAACGGAGGCTCCTTAAGTACATTATGAACAGTAAAATCAATTGATCTCACCTCCTTTTACACCCCACCGCCGTTAAGTTTATTTACACACACCCCCCCCCCAAAAATAGAAGACGTGTTTCTTTATGTTTAAAAGATATTCCAAACACCAATGTTCACATCTGTTACATTCAGTTTTGAGATATAAGTATCCCCATAAAAATAATTCACTTTATTTTCACTTCCTTTCACACTCCCCTCCCCCCCACCCCGTAAGTGAATTTTCCGGCAAAATATACTTGTTTCCTTAATAGTAAAGGATCTTCTAAATAGTAATTATCACGACTCTAACTTCTTCAGTTTTTGATTTATGTGTCTTCATGAAAGGAATTCAACTCCTTTTCACTCCCGCCCCCCAAACGCGTTTTTCTTTGTTTAAGGAGATTCAAATACCAATTTTCACGTCCGTAACAACTTTAGTTTCTATTAGATGTATGTATTCTCATACAATTAATTCAATTAATTTTTCAATTCTTTCACCCCCCACCCCCCCCCTCCCTTCATTGGATTTTCCGAGAATACGTGTTTCTTTACTTTTAAAGCAGATTCCAAAGCAGATTTCACGTCTGTAATATCTTCATTTTTGAGATATCAGTAGCCTAATTAAAAGAATTCAACACCATTTTCAGTCACTTTTACCCCCCCCCCTACCACCCAAGTGGTATTTCCGAAAGCTGAAAATACACGTTTCTTTATTTTTAATAGAGATAAAAATACCATTTTTCACTTCTGTAACATGTTAAGTTTTTGAGATATACTGTAGAAATTCGCTTTTTAAAATTTCACCCCTTTTTATTTCCCCTTACGTGGAGTTCCCGAAAACAAATCACCTATCTTTCTTTACATTTACAGGAGATTCCAAATACCCACTTTTTACGTCTATAACATTTTACGTTTCTCAGATATTCTGTAGATATAGTCTTTCAAAAAATTCACCCCAGTTTGTCACTCCTGTTTAACCCCCATTAATTGGATTTTCCAAAAAACAAAAAAATACGTGTTTCCTTATTTTTAAAGGAGCTCCCATATACAAATTTTCAGTTCCGTAATATTTTCAGTTTCTGAGATATATGTATCCTTATTAAAGGCATTCATCCCATTATTCACCCATTTACACCCCTCCTATTGGGATTTAAAGAAAGCAAAAAATACGTGTTCTTGTATTTTTAAAGAAGATTCTAAATACCATTTTTTTTACATCTGTAAACTTTTAAAGTTTTAAGATGTAGACACACTCATTTTAAAAATTCACCCCCCTTTTCACCCTCCAATATTTGGATTTTCCAAAATCAAAAAAATACTTGTTTCTTTATTTTTAAAGTAAATCCCAAATACCAATTTTCAGGTCTGTAATATCTTCAGGTTCTGAAATATAAGTAGCCTCATTAAAGGCATTCAACCGCTTTTTCACCCTTTTCCACCCTTCCAATTGGGATTTTCCGAAAACAAAAAAATACGTGTTTCTTTATTTTTAAAGGAGATTCTAAATGCCAATTTTTACATCTTTAAACTTTAAAAGTTTTGAGATATAGATAGACTCATTTTAAAAATTCACCCCCTTTTCACACCCCCCATGAATTGGATTTTCCAAAAACAAAAAATATGTATTTCTTTATTTTTAAAGGAGATCCTAAACGCCAATTTTCAGGTCTGTAATATCTTCAGTTTCTGAGATATAAGTATCCTCATGAAAGTCATTCAACCAAGTTTTCACCCCTTTTCACCCCTCCTATTGGGATTTTCCGAAAACAAAAAAATACGTGTTTCTTTGTTTTTAATGAAGATTCTAAGTACCAATTTTTACATCTGTAAACTTTAAGAGTTTTGAGATATAGATGCACCCATTTTAAAAATTCACCCCCTTTTCACCCTCCCATTAATTGGATTTCCCCCAAACAAAAAAATACGTGTTTCTTTTTTAAAAGAGATCAAAAGTACCAATTTTCATGTCTGTAATATCTTCAGTTTCTGAGATATAAGTACCGGTATCCCGATTAAAGGCATTCAACCCCTTTTTCACCCTTTTGTGCCCCTCCTATTCGGATTGTCTCAAAACAAAAAAATACGTGTTTCCTTATTTTTAAAGAAGATTCTAAATACCAATTTTCACATCTGTAATCTTTTAAAGTTTTGAGATATAGACACACTCATTTTAAAATTTCACCCCCCTTTTCACCCCCTTAGCGACGGAATATCCAAAAATCCTCTCTTAGCGAGCACCTACATCCTAATATGAATATATCTCCAAAATTTCATTTCTCTATGTCCAGTAGTTTTGGCTCGGCGATGATGAATCAGTCAGTCAGTCAGGACAAGCTACTTTATATATATATAGACTAGCAAGATACCCGTGCTTCGCTACGGTATTATACTGAAATTTATAATTGAATGCTTATTGTTTTAGATATATAATCCGCCGAAATTCGCGATCTGAATCGTTTTCTGCGAGAATCCACCAAAATTCCAGATCTGACTCGTTTTCTATTATTTTACAGCACGTTTCCTCCCATTTTTCAATCTTCCTTTCCAGCAATCGATTTCGTACTTCCCGGGCTAGGCTCAGGTATTCCTCCTGGTCAGTTGGGTCCGTAAATCTTTGCCATCTTTTCCTTTAATCAATTTTAATATGGATAAAATCCTTCAGGAGATCCGGCGTGGTGTCATATTGGGTGCCTTGGCGGCACTGAACCCGCGGCCGGACTGCATTCTTAGTCATTACCCGTCCAGGAGCCGTTACCAGCGCGGTCCGCACATTTGACGACGGTCCGGAACATTATTATTATTATTATTATTATTATTATTATTATTATTATTATTATTATTATTATTATTATTATTATTATTATGTCCGACTCGTTGGCTGAATGGTCAGCATACTGGCCTTCGGTTCAGAGGGTCCCGGGTTCGATTCCCGGGCAGGTCGGGGATTTTAACCTTCATTGGTTAATTCCAATGGCCCGGGGGCTGGGTGTTTGTGCTGTCCTCAACATCCCTGCAACTCACACACCACACATAACACTATCCTCCACCACAACAACACGCAGTTAACTACATATGGCAGATGCCGCCCACCCTCAATGGAGGGTCTGCCTTACAAAGGCTGCACTCGGCTAGAAATAGCCACACGAAATTATTATTATTATTATTATTATTATTATTATTATTATTATGTGTTGCTGGAATGGCTGATGACAGGGAAAACCGGAGTATCCGGAGAAAAACCTGTCCCGCCTCCGTTTTGTCCAGCACGAATGTCACATGGAGTGACCGGGATTTGAACCACGGAACCCAGCTGTGAGAGGCCGGCGCGCTGCCGCCTGAGCAACGGAGGATCCTTATAAGTACATTAATAACAGTAAAATCAATTGGTCTCACCTCCTTCTACACCCCACCGCCGTTAAGTTTATTTACCGCCACCCCCCCAAAAAAAAATTAAAAGAAGGCTTGTTTCTTTATGTTTAAAGGAGATTCCAAACACCAATGTTCACGTCTATTACCTTCAGTTTTGAGATATTTTGATATATCAGTAGCCTAATTAAAAGAATTCAGCACCATTTTCAGTGACTTTTACCCCCCCCCTTCCACCCAAGTGATATTTCCGAAAACTAAAAATACACGTTTCTTTATGTTTAATAGAGATAAAAAATACCATTTTTCACTTCTGTAACATGTTGAGTTTTTTTAGATATACTGTAAAAATTCTCATTTTAAAATTTCACCCCTTTTGAGTTCCCCTTAAGTGGAGTTTCCAAAAACAAATCACCTATGTTTCTTTACATTAACAGGAGATTCCAAACACCCACTTTTTACGTCTGTAACATTTTACGTTTCCAAGATATTCTGTAGATAAAGTCTTTCAAAAAATTCACCCCAATTTGTCACTCTTGTTTAACCGCCATTCATTGGATTTTAAAAAAACTAAAAAATACGTGTTTCTTTATTTTTAAAGGAGATTCTAAATACCAATTTTTACATCTATAAACTTTAAAAGTTTTGAGATATAGATACACAAATTTTTAAAAATCACCCCCTTTTCACCCCCCACTAATTGGATTTTCCAAAAACAAAAAATACGTGTTTCTTTTTTAAAGGAGATCCAAAACACCAATTTTCAGGTTTGTAATATCTCCAGGTTCTGAAATATAAGTAGACTCATGAAAGGCATTCGACCGCTTTTTCAACCTTTTCCACCGTTCCTATTAGGATTTTCCGAAAACAAAATATACGTGTTTCTTTATTTTTAAAGGAGATTCTAAATACCAATTTTCACATCTATAACCTTTAAAAGTTTTGAGATATAGATACACTAATTTTAAAATATTACCCCCTTTTCACCCCCTCCTTTAATTGGATTTTCCAGAAACAAAAAAATACGTGTTTCTTTATTTTTAAAGGAGATCCCAAACACCGATTTTCAGGTCTGTAATATCTTCAGTTTCTGAGATGTAAGTAGCCTCATTAAAGACATTCAACCCTTTTTCCACCCCTTTTCACTCCTCCTATTGCGATTTTCCGAAAACAAATAATACGTGTTTCTTTATTTTTAATGAAGATTCTAAATACCAGTTCTTACATCTGCAAACTTTAAAAGTTTGGAGATATAGATTCACTCATTTTAAAAATTCACCCACTTTTCACCCTCCCATTAAATGGATTTTCCAAAAAAAAAATATATACGTGTTTCTTTATTTTTAAAAGAGATCAAAAGTACCAATTTTGATGTCTGTAATATCTTCAGTTTCTGAGATATAAGTACCGGTATCCTGATCGAAGGCATTCAACCCATTTTTCCCCATTTTCACCCTTTTTCACCCCTCCTATTGGGGTTTTCAGAAAACAAAAAGTACGTGTATCCTTATTTTAAAAGAAGATTCTAAATACCAATTTTTACATCTGTAAACTTTTAAAGTTTTGAGATATAGATACACTCTTTTTAAAATTTCACCCCCCTTTTCACCCCCTTAGCGACGGAATATCCAAAAATCCTCTCTTAGCGAGCACCTACATCTTAATATGAATATATTCCCAAAATTTCATTTCCTTATGTCCAGTAGTTTTGGCTCGGCGATGATGAATCAGTCAGTCAGTCAGTCAGTCAGTCAGTCAGTCAGTCAGTCAGTCAGTCAGTCAGTCAGTCAGGACAAGTTATTTTATATATATAGATATATAGACTAGCAAGATACCCGTGCTTCGCTACGGTATTATACTGAAATTTATAATTGAATGCTTATTGTATTAGACATATAATCCGCCGAAATTCGCGATCTGACTCGTTTTCTGCGAGAATCCACCAAAATTCCCGATCTGACTGGTTTTCTATGATTTTACGGCACGTTTCCTCCCACTTTTAAATCTTCTTTTCCAGCAATCGATTTCGTACTTCCCGGGCTAGGCTCAGGTATTCCTCCCGGTCAGTTGGGTCCGTAAATCTTTGCCATCTTTTCCTATAATATTTTTAATATGGATAAAATCCTTCAGGAGATCCGGCGTGGTGTCATATTGGGTGCCTTGGCGGCACTGAACCCGCGGCCGGACTGCATTCTTAGTCATTACCCGTCCAGGAGCCGTTTCCAGCGCGGTCCGCACATTTGACGACGGTCCGGAATATTATTATTATTATTATTATTATTATTATTACTATTATGTGTTGCTGGAATGGCTGATGACAGGGAAAACCGGAGTATCCGGAGAAGAACCTGTCCCGCCTCCATTTTGTCCAGCACGAATACCACATGGAGTGACCGGGATTTGAACCACGGAACCCAGCTGTGAGAGGCCGGCGCGCTGCCGCCTGAGCAACGGAGGATCCTTATAAGTACATTAATAACAGTAAAATCAATTGGCCTCACCTCCTTCTACACCCCACCGCCGTTAAGTTTATTTACCGCCACCCTCCCCCCACCAAAAAAATTAAAAGAATGCTTGTTTCTTTATGTTCAAGGGAGATTCCAAACACCAATGTTCACGTCTATTACCTTCAGTTTTGTGATATAAGTATCCCCATAAAAATAATTCACTTTTTTCACTTCATTTCACAATAATCCCCCCCCCCCCGCCTTAAGTGAATTTTCCCGCAAATAACATTTGTTTCTTTGATAGTAAAGGATCTTCTAAATACCAATTATCACGACTCTAACTTCTTCAGTTTTCGATTTATGTGTCCTCATGAAAGGAATTCAACTCCTTTACACTCCCGCCCTCCAAGATGGTTTCCCCACCAAAACGCGTTCTTCTTTGTTTTTAAAGGAGGTGCAAATAAGAATTTTCACGTCTGTAACAACTTTAGTTTTTATTAGATGTATGTATTCTCATACAATTCAGTCAATTAATTTTTCAATTCTTTCACACCCCCCCCCCCCCCTTCATTGGATTTTCCGAGAATACATGTTTCTTTACTTTTAAAGCAGATTGCAAATATCAAATTTCACGTCTGTAACATCTTCATTTTTGAGATATCAGTAGCCTAATTAAAAGAATTCATCACCATTTTCAGTCACTTTTACTCCCCCCCCTCCACCCAAGTGGTATTTCCGAAAACTAAAAGTAAACGTTTCTTTATATTTAATAGAGATAAAAAAATTCCATTTTTAACTTCTGTAACATGTTAAGTTTTTTTAGATATACTGTAAAAATTCTCATTTTAAAATGTCACCCCTTTTGAGTTCCCCTTAAGTGGAGTTTCCAAAACAAATCACCTATATTTCTTTACATTTACAGGAGATTTACACCCACTCTTTACGTCTGTAACATTTTACGTTTCCAAGATATTCTCTGGATATAGTCTTTCAAAAAATTCACCCCAATTTTTTCACTCCTGTTTAACCACCATTAATTGGCTTTTCCAAAAACTAAAAAATGCGTGTTTCTTTATTTTTTAAGGAGATCCCATATGCAAATTATCAGTTCTGTAATATCTTTCGTTTCTGAGATATGTGTATCCTCAATTAAGGCATTCAACCCATTTTTCACACTTTTACACCCCTCCTATTAGGATTTACAGGAAACAAAAAATACGCGTTCCTTTATTTTTAGAGGAGATTCTAACTACCAATTTTTACATCTGTAAATTTTAAATTTTTTTGATGTAGACACACTCATTTTAAAAAATTCACCCCTCCTTTTCACCCCCCAATATTTGGATTTTCCAAAAACGAAAAAATACGTGTTTCTTTACTTTTAAAGTAGATCCAAAATACCAATTTTTCAGGTCTGTAATATCTTCGGGTTCTGAAATATAAGTAGCCTCATGAAAGGCATTCAACCCATTATTCACCCTTTTACACCCTTCCTATTGGGATTTTCCGAAAACAAAAGAATACGTGTTTCTTTATTTTTAAAGGAGAGTCTAAATACCAATTTTTACATCTATAAACTTAAAAAGTTTTGAGATATAGATACACTCATTTTAAAAAATCACCCCCCTTTTCACCCCCATTAATTGGATTTTCCACAAAAAGAAAAATACGTGTTTCTTTATTTTTTAAGGAGATCCCAAACACCAATTTTCAGGTCTGTAATATCTTCAGGTTCTGAAATATAAGTAGACTCATGAAATGCATTCGACCCATTTTTCAACCTTTACCACCCTTCCTATTACGATTTTCCGAAAACAAAATATACGTGTTTCTTTATTTTTAATTGAGATTCTAAATACCAATTTTTACATCTATAACCTTTAAAAGTTTTGAGATATAGATACACTCATTTTAAAATATTACCCCCTTTTCAACCCCTCCCTTAATTGGATTTTCCAGAAACAAAAAAATATGTGCTTCTTTATTTTTAAAAGAGATCAAAAGTACCAATTTTCAGGTCTGTAATATCTTCAGTTTCTGAGATATTAGCAGCCTCATTAAAGGCATTCAACCCATTTTTCACCCCTTTTCACTCCTCCTATTGCGATTTTCCGAAAACAAAGGAATACGTGTTTCCTTATTTTTAATGAAGATTCTAAATACCAATTTTTACATCTGCAAACTTTAAAAGTTTGGAGATATAGATTCACTCATTTTAAAAATTCACCCCCTTTTCACCCTCCCATTAATTGGATTTTACAAAAACAAAAAAATATGTGCTTCTTTATTTTTAAAAGAGATCAAAAGTACCAATTTTCAGGTCTGTAATATCTTCAGTTTCTGAGATATAAGTACCGGTATCCTGATTAAAAGCATTCAACCCGTTTTCCCCCATTTTCACCCTTTGTCGTCCCTCATATTGGGATTTTCTGAAAACAAAAAAAATACGTGTTTCCTTATTTTTAAAGAAGATTCTAAATGCCAATTTTACATCTGTAAACTTTTAAAGTTTTGAGATATAGATACACTCATTTTAAAATGTCACCCCCATTTTCACCCCCTTACCGAAGGAATATCCAAAAATCCTCTCTTAGTGAGTACCTACATCATAATATGAATATATCGCCAAAATTTGATTTCTTTATGTCCAGTAGTTTTGGCTCGGCGATGATGAATCAGTCAGTCAGTCAGCAGTCAGTCAGTCAGGACAAGCTATTTTTTATATATGTAGATGGGTACACACTTATCAGGAACTAACAGACACAGCAATTAACTCGGCAAAAATATTTAATTATGTAAAAACTATAAAGAAGTCTTTTGAAAAGTATACATTCCCCCCTAAAATATAAGTAGTGTGACACATTTTTGAGAGGAATATATTTTCTTTTTGGGAGCCCACTTTAATAGAGTAAAATACCTTTGGGCACACTTGTATGTCCTTACGTATTAGTGTTGTTTGCTTGCACAAAAAGATTTACGATTCATCAAGTAATCTCTTCCGTGAGAAGTGTATTTAAAATTTTTGCAAACATCTAAAATTTTAAATATTACTTGCTTCTATTTGCACCCTATTGTACACTGCCGGAAAAAAACATGCAATATCCTCAAGGACAAAGTCAATTTATTCACAAGCGATGTGACAAGTAGTTCATTTTTGCAGGAGTATATGATTATAAATTCAGACCAAATGAAATACACATGTCACAGAGAAGGGTGTCCAAACAGTCGCATCAATATACAGTGCACACCGCTAACCCCCCCATCCGTTTGGTGGCTATGCAGGCGTGTGTATTCGCGCATGGGGACGATCATAAAGGTGCCGAATGGCATCCTGCGATAGATTGTCCCAAGTATCTTGCACCTTTTGATGCAATTCAGCAATGGTTCTTGCAGTTTCTGGAGAACGCAAAGTTCCCGCTTCATCATGTCACATGCGTGTTCAATTGGCGAGAGGTTTGGTGATCTTGTGGCCAGGGCACTTGTACACAACGTAGAACACGTTGCGTCCCAGGAGCTGTACGTGGACGCGCATTGTCCTGCTGAAAAGGCACATCATCTTCCTGTCGAAGAAATTACAGTAGCAGGGCAACAGCTATCTGTGCAATGTAGCGTGAACTGGTTACATTACCCTGCATAAACTCCAACTGTGACCGCAAGTTGTAAGTACCATACCATGAAGCCTGGGGTGGAACCTGGATGTCGTGGGCGAATGCACTCTGGAATAGGCCGCTCACCAGGTCTACGCCGTACACGTGTACGTCCATCACTTGCATACAGACAGAACCTGCTCTCGTCACTGAAGACAACAGAGCACCATTCCCTTCTGCAGTCGACTCTTTCACGACACCAGAGTAGCCGTGCTTGGCCGTGTCGTGGTGTCGAGGATAGCCTGGCCAGAGGTACACGTGATCTTAATCCTGCTGCAAGCAGACGGTTCCCATTGGTCCATGGTGACACAGCAGGTGCAAACTGTGACCGGATTTTGTGCCTGGACGATGTTCGATCGGCCATCGCTGTTCGCACAATGCGTCGATCTTGACGAGCGTCTGTACTACGCGGACGTCCGGAGTCTGGTCTACGGGTGTGGGAATGTTCCACACACCACGGCCGAAAGCAGCGACAGAACACCGATACATTGTGCTCAACATGTACAGCAATCCGTCGATACGTCCACCCAGCTTCCCGCAAGCCCACAATGCAACCCCGTTCAAATGGCTGCAGTTGTTGAGCAGGAGCATGTACTCGTCGGCGGGGCATGGTTGTACCCTAGAATTAATGTTGCAAGCACTGTCCGCCTTTAAACTCAGCACAGTTACTGCCTGAAGAGTCAAAACTTCGTGCGCTCGGACAGGTATCTTAAGCGCCATCTGATTGCCGATGTCCGTGAAAAATGAATCACTAACACAACACCCCCTCAGTATGCACATACCGTGGTGCCACTGACCACAATCCTTGAGGATGTTGCATGGTATTTTTCCTGCAGTGTAGAATTAAGAAAGAGAGATAGTTGACAGTATGCACGCATTTTGCGAGTCTTGGAAAACACAGTTTCTTAGATATGAACATAAAAAATGTCTTTAAAACATGCAGGTATAGCGTCCACCTTCCCTTGATTCACTAATTAAAGATTAAATATATCAAAAGCTTCTGGGTTTGTAGCACCTGTGGCATGGTGTGGTGAGGCTCGGAAGTACTGTAGACGTGTTTACTTGTATACTGTGCTCTACTTCCCCCTTTAATGAAATGCGACCAGGATACGACGCGTTGTGCTTGCTGTGGTGGCTAGCACATCACATGTCACCTGGTCCCAGGGCACCTCATAGTCAAAGTGGTGGTGGGTTCCAGTCATGGGGCAGTATGGTGGCTTTATTTCACGCAATTAAAGAAGTGAATAACGAGAGCAAATTGCTCCTGGGTGAGCAACTTGGATTCACTAACGTGTTTCATGTTGTGGTATAGGGGTGTTTTGTTTATAATAAATAAATGGCGTATGGCCTCCGGAGAGGCCTAGTGCAGGTATTTGTTTAGTAGACGGCCTATTAGGCGATCTGCATGTTTGTGAAGATGAAGATGAGGACCCTACCTAGGGTGATTTCTAATGTGAATACGCCACACACACCCAGCCCACGAGCCGTTGGAATTAACCAATTAAGGTTCAAATCCACGACCCGGCCGGGAATCGAACCCGACACCCTCCGAACCGAAGAGGCCAGTACGCTGACCATTCAGCCAACCAATCGGACGTTTATAATAAACAATGCTAAAGATATTCAAGCTGGCAAAAAGTTACAAGAATAATTTGCTTATATATCTCATTAACCATTCTTGGACGTATCTTTCATAATTAGACAAACTTAAGACTTCTGAGGTGTATGGGTCCGGTAAAAGAGGTAAGAGACAACTAGTCTTAATTTTCCTTACTTACTGTAGGTAAGGAACCTGAGCGGAGAGAGAGAGAGAGAGAGAGAGAAAAGGCTTATCACTCTATTTCACTTCGTGCCGAGGTTAGTGGCCCGGCATACAGCTAATCACTTTATTTCACTTCGTGCCGAGGTCACGGAGAGTGAAAGCATTTACCTTCCACTCCTCCAAGGGCCTTCCGAGGCTTGTATGAATATATCTATTCGGGATGGTAGTAGGATTTGTATCTGTCTCACTAGTGCAATATTTAACCTTTTTCATCCCACGTCCAAGTTAAGTCGGAAGTCAACATATTTTCCACTTTCCCACTCAAGATTTTACTCGGATTTCCAACGTCATATTCGCTCCCAGTCCCGACTTGAGCTTGTCACTGCAGTTCCATGGTTCAACATATAACAGTGCCCTGTTTAGACGACAGTCGATTCGATTGATCATTTTACATCATTATTACGATAATTCTATCACTTGTGTTCATGACAGTTGTCTTCTGTCTTCCTATATGTCTCCGCACTGGTGTAATGAAAGCATGATAGAGGATAATATTTGACATACTAGCTGATGTAACCGTGCTTCGCTACGGAATTCTACACTGTATACAGAATTGTAGGTTAGGTAGAGTAGACGTTGTGAACAAGACTGTATTAATTTGCATAGCTCTTAATGTTACCCTGAAAACGCGACGTAGAAATCACCAAATGTATTTTCTCATATGAAGACTGCGTTAGGGAATTTTCTATGTAATGGTAGGCCCACTTGCCTACTATCAGTCACAATCAGTTTGGGGAATTGCATTATAATGGCAGACACTCACTCTCCACCTGCCTTTTTACATCCTCAGAAAGACTGTTTTAGTGGTTTTCCTAACGGAAATGAACATAGGTCATTACAATGACGTCAGTAGGAATTGCGCGAGTAAAAGCAATTTCACATGAAATACTCGATCAAATTAAAAACAACACATTTTCTCACTTTTAACGTACAGTAGGCCTACTACGCTGCCGATATAACAGTCCAAAGTTTCAGAGCTGGAATGACCAGGCCGCAGACAGCCGTGATCCGTGAACATTCTTAATCTTTTATCGGAGAGGGGGGTCGAATATTGGAGAGTCCCAGGGCAAAAACTATGCCCTTTTACTAATCTGTTTCCTAAGAGTACCCGATGAGTCGGAAAGTATCAATTCACTACACTGGGGGTGGAGAAATCTATCTGACTTGGAGGCAATTTTTTCCTCCAAGCCAGAGGAGAAACCCCCTCTTCACTGCTAATTTTGAATAAAATGAATATAGAATTTAATGAAAGTGAAGATGAAGAAGCTCTTTTTAAGAAACGGCTCTTTTCAGGGTTGAATTTTGAGTTATTTAGTGAATTGTGGTGCTATAATTTGGAATGTGCCTAAATTGTAATTCTAGACCAGGTCATACTACTACTACTACTACTACTACTACTACTACTACTACTACTACTACTACTACTACTACTACTACTACTAAGTGATCCTCTGCCTTAAGAGTGCACACTGCTCATTCAAAACAGCGCGTCAGATTATGGATCGAATAGCTGGAATACTATGACGAAACAGTGAGTTACGTACCAGCAGTACGGTATCAGAAAATGTATGAACCAGAGGAATGGCGTGCTAAAGAAGGAAGTTTTCTAACTCCCCAGCTAGTTCCCGCCAATATTCAGTCAGGCTGTTATACTCGGTACGCAGCAGTAATCCCATCATAATGTTATTGTTGATGAATGTTATGCGCTTTCAGTATTGTAGGCCTTCACATTTAGTTTTCTTCCGACTCTGAAATACCACTCTTATCATAGTCGGTACGGTAAAATTGAATAAAACATAAATGGTCGGAAATTGTATTCTATATAACTTTTGTTATGTAGTACATTTCGATAGGACCAATAACATAGGTATTTAAAAATTAAATTTTAGACGCCTTCCCCTAAACTACAATTTCATGCAGGGCGAATAAAATTGTTTATAACTTAGACTGTAGTTTCTTATTCCCCGAATATACATACCGACTTTCATTAAATTCTGTTAACCCATTTTCTCGTGGCTCGGCGTTGATATGGACTTGGTAACAGAAATACAAATTCATGAATATCTGTGTTATCAAAGCCGGTACGCTCACAATGTATGACATAAATGATTGGAAATTTAATTCTATATAACTTTAGTTTTGTAGTATTTATCGATAAGACCACTAATAATATAAATATTTGAGAATTCAATTTTAGACCTTCCTTTAAACTACCATTTCACTTAGCGTGAGTAAAATGATTTACAGCCTAGATTGTAGTGGCTCATCCCCCAATTTCACGTACCGATTTTCATTAAATTCTCTTCGTCCGTTTTATCGTAATGCGTGTACAGACAGACAGACAGACAGACAGACAGACAGACAGACAGACAGACAGACAGACAGACAGACAGACAGACAGACAGACAGACAGACAGACAGACAGACAGACATTACGGAAAAGTAAAAAATGCATTTCCTTGTTACTATGGACATGACCGATACAGAAATACCATTATTTTCAAATTATGAACAATGTACAGACTAAACTCTTATTTTATATATATAGATTATCGGGAATAATGATAAGCGTTACTTTCATGAGTATTGTGAAGAGGAGTTAGTAGTGAATGAATCTATGGGAACTCATCAGGCGGTTGTTTACTTCCGGTAAAAGGGCCCCTGTCGTCCTCTGTGGTGTAGTGGTTAGTGTGATTAGCTGCCACCTCCGGAGGCCCGGATTCAATTCCCGGCTCTGCCACGAAATTTGAAAAATGGTACGAGGGCTGGAACAGGGTCCACTCAGCCTCAGGGGGTCAACTGAGTAGCGGAGAGTTCAATACCCTCCTCAACCATCCTCGAAGGGGTTTTCCGTGGTTTCCAACTTCTGAGGGAAAATACCGGGATGGTACCTAACTTGAGGCCACGGCCGCTTCCTTCCCTCTTCCTTGTCTATCCCTTCCAATCTTCCCATCCTCCAATCAGGAGAGTAAGTGAGGCCGTCTGGGCGAGGTACTGGTCCTCCTCCCCAGTTGTATCCCCAATCCAAAGTCTCATGCTCCGGAATACTGCCCTTGAGGCGGTCGAGGTGGGATCCCTCGCTAATTCCGAGGGTAAAACCAACCCTGGAGGGTAAGCGGATTATGAAAGAAAGAAAGAAAGAAAGAAAGAAAGAAAGAAAACACGTTTCTTCGATGAACGTTCATTAACTTAATAAATTTCTTCTTCTAAACTTAGCCTATTTCAGCCATTGTCAAATCATTCAGAGAAACCCGACATGGGCATTCAAAAGAGTTAAGAGATTTAAAAATGGGAAGTCTTTATAAAGGCAAGAGCGCAAATATTTTGCATTATCGCAGTGATATTCTGTTATATTTTATCTTACAATATCCTACTATTGTAAAAATTTGAAAGTAAGGACCGAAATTTTACTGAAAAAGAAATGAGAGGGATAATCTTGTAGTTGACGGGAGTAAAGAATAAAGCCATACGAGGTAAGAGTAAGGAAAAGCCATAAATATTTATCCAGTTTTCGGCTATTTAGCTGAATGGTTCTCGTAATGACCTTCGGTTCAGAGAGCTCCGGGTTCCATTCCCAGCTGGGGCTGGGAATTATACTGCGTAAAGTTAGTTCCGTTAATTCCTCTGGTTCGGAGACTGGGTGTTAATGTTCGTGTTAATACACATCTTCATTTACGCAGATCACATCACACTACAAGTCACCACAGAAACATTCCATAATGAATACTTTCACTACATAGGGTTGGCTTCAGAGAAGCAGGACTAAATCCATAAAAGTGTCGATCTCAGGTAATTGGGAAAGACCAGGAAGAAGAATATATTTTACGCAATAAGGATACGGAAATAGAATATCTACTGAAGAAACTATAAAATTCAGAAAATAATATAAAGATGGGGAAGAGATAGGTAAAATTGAAAATGAACTCGAACTTTATACCCGTGCTAAGTTATTAAATAGAGAAAGGAAGAAACCACGCTGAAGAACAAAGATGTTTAATATTGTGAGAGGAATGCTGAACAAGAAATTTAAGTAACGTGAAATCAGAGAAGACGTGTGTATCTAGTGGCAAGGATATACATAATTAGGTATTGTAGACTCTATGACTTAGTTAAAGTCTAGGAAATACCTCATAAATCTAAGTTTGTCTAATTATGAAAAATACCTCCAAGAAGAGTTTATGAATGAATGAATGAATGAATGAATGAATGAATGAATGAATGAATGAATGAATGAATACGCTTCTCTCCCAGTCACGGATGACCACCAACTGGGGGGAGCGTATTCGTTTATTGTAATCTAAAACATTACATGTAGTTAAATTGAACGTACTGAGAAGAGTTTATGGGATATATAAGTAAGAGGGTGAGACCAGTGTTTCTTTATATGACGTTTCCATCTTGCCCACACTAGTTCAATGGGGGCTCGAGTCTGGAGCACGAGGGATCCAATTGAGGAGTTCAATGGATTCCTCAACACGACCGCACGTGTGTATTGCACGAACTGTATTGCCACATCTGGATAACGCTCTCTCACACTCTGAAACATAATATTATGTAGAATGTCCAAGTGGACTGATGTGTAACTCATCTATCGATGAAGCAATCCAGCCCCATCTAAGATGTTCATCCCCAATACGACACAGATATGCGACCACTGCATTAACACTTGGCATTGTATCTTTTGTCGTATCGGGCTCCACTGAAATGTCTCTTCACACATGATCACAGGGTTCCATTACGATTTGATTCCATCTCGGCATAGACTCACCGATCGACAATTTGTTCATCGGAGAGAGACCCTTTAGTGGCAGCTTTTCTGGAATGGAGTCCGGCATCTCGTAATCGTTTATGGACCGCGTACTGACATCCATAAAAATTGGTCGCCTGCATGAGCTGCGCCGAGTTTAAGAACGGATACTCCTGTGAGGTTTCAACTAACCTATGTCATCTTCTTGAGAAGAAATCCACTTTGAACCAGTGCACGGAAGACGTCCAATGTCTCCTGATATTCACCACTGCTGTATCCACTATCCATCTCTGAGCACCGCTAACCGAATCGCTGCCTCACGAATGATAAAACTGCCATGTTGGAGGACAGCCAATACTTGTTGTCTTGACGCAAGTGAATAATATATGTGCCATGTCAGACTGGAGTGAAGTATTTAGAATCGAAGTTAGCTCGGCCAAATTTGGGGGGTTCGTTGCCTGACGTCATCACGGTGTATTCATTCGAGAAGAGAAGAAAATCGTTCACGCAAGGATTCCAAAGTTAGCTGTTACGATAGGCACGAATTTCGTAACCCACAGCTAACCCACTGCGTTACGTGGGTTTATAATTTCATAGTGCTCTGTATGCAAGTGCATGCTACGACGGGAATAGAGAGGGGCTGGGCTAGAGTGAGAGAGGCTGATGCAGTGAGTGAGAACTACGGGCCGTTATGCATGACGCATCCAGCTGACTGTACAAAGCCGAACATAGCCGAAGAGGACTTCCTTATATTTCACGTCTCCAGATATGCGACATTTTTTTATTGTTCATCTGTACAATTGCATTGCTTAGAATAGTAAGTGTCTCATCGAGTGTTCGTAGATCGATTATAGTTTATGGGGAGATTCAGGTACCAACGCGTGTCTTCTAGACATGTGTTTTGTAGATTAGCCACATTTACCCGCCAGCCAGCCAGGCTCTCTCTTACCGGGAAGCCCCAGGTTCCATTCCTGGCCAGGTCAGGGATTCTGCCTGGATATGAGGGCTGGTTCTACGTTCAATCAGCCTACGGGAAAACAACTGTGGAGCTATCTGAGGGTAAGTTAGCGGCCTCTGTCTAGAAAGCACTGATCACACGCCACCTCGCAATCTGCAGGCCATCGGGTCACTTGGCCCATCAGGAATTTAACGCCATGTGGTCTGGTCGCCTTTCCACGTTTACCTGACGCACCACAACCAGTATTAAACACTGGGTCAATAACCTAGAAAACAACAATCATCAGCATCAATTACGGCATGTGGTTTTACCACTGACCTCTTACCAAGGTGGCTGGGGTTCGTTACCAGCCAATGCATCTGGGATTTTGTAGATGAAAATTTACATTCCTGTGGTTCGGATTCGAAGAGTAACTGATTGTCCCGTGATTATGATTATGGCATCAACAGTCTTCAATTAATGTTATTATTACCCAGACCCACGCTATAGGGATAGTGTGAGTGTTTGCTTCTTGGAGGCCTTGGGTTCGATTCCCAGCCAGTCCAGGGATTTTTAATTCTGAACAATAGCAGGTTTCACTCAGCCTCGTGATATCAACTGAAGAGCTATTTGAGAGGCAGTGTACTCAGTCGTGAAAGCTAAATGATGGCGCTCAGGATGTCGCCACACTGTCCACGTGCCACTCTAGTAGCCTCTCTGCTTGCAGCAGTCGTCTTGGCAGGTCATGGCCACTAATGTCCTTTCCCGCCTTGGTTCTTTTTAATATTATTATTATTATAAAATTCCATAGGAGTCATAATTTAGTATTATTGTAAATCTATTCCTGCCACCTGAGTAGCTCAGTAACTCCCGGCTCACTCTGGTGGTATTTGAAGGTGCTCAAATATACCAGCCTCGTGTAAGTAGATTTACTGGCACGTAAAAGAAATCCTGTTGGGCAAAATTCCGGCACCTCGGAGTTTCCGAAAACCGTAAAAGTAATTAGTGGGATGTAAAACGATTATTATTATTATTATTATTATTATTATTATTATTATTATTATTATTATTATTATTATTATTATTATTATTATTATTATTATTATGATTATTACTGTTTGATTTAGACGAGACCAACTGCAATGAAACTTGATGGGATGATAAGTAAGACATCAGAAAATCGGCATAGGCCTGCTGTTGTTACATAGAATCTCGATGATGATGATGATTATGATTATGCTTGTTGTTTAAAGGGGCCTAATATCTAAGGTCATCGGCCCCTAATGGAACGGGATAGACGACATGATATGATAATCAAAATTTTAAAATGTATCCACTGACTAGAATTTAAAACAAATGAAGGTTAATAATGATGGTGAAATTAAAATAATCAGTGAATCTAATTCGCAAAGCCTTGTTTTCGGTAAAATGAAAGATGATAGGTTATGTTAGAATAAGATATTGCCTTAAAATTCAATATTATATAATGGAAATGAATATTAAAAACCCCATTAAAATACACAAACACAAACTAAAACAGAGTCACATTAATATAACGTAGTGAACAATACTACAAAGACTAATACGAAACACTACATTTATATGCAATAAAACAAACCACTATCCCTCATAAAACAGATGACGAGGTCGGCTGACTGCTCGTCATCTCGCAGGATGAGGAAGATGGTACTCGGGAGTTTTAGACTGCGGCGCAGATCGACTAGGTTCACGCACTCCGTCAGGATGTGTTCCACGGGAAGATGATCACCGCAAGTACACACAGGAGGGGGTTCTCCTTTCAGTAAGTAGGAGAGCGTTACTACACCGTGACCGATCCGAAGACAACATAATACCACTGCTTCCCTCCAAGAAGCCCGAAGGGAAGTCCTCCATACCTTCGTTGTGCCTTTTATCGCTCTCAGCTTATTTGAAAGTGGAGTGGCCTGCCACTCAATCTCCCAAAGGGATATAACCAAATGTCTCAGCTGAGAACGAATATCACTTGCTGGAACCTTGTAAGGCAACGGGGGCTGTGTAACAGCCTCCTTGGCAGCCCTATCTGCTAACCCGTTTCCCTCTACACCCATGTGGCTTGGGAGCCACATAAACGTGATTCTGGTACCGGCATACGAACACCTGGCCAGCAGATCCTGGATCCCCTGCACCAGACGGTGCCGAGGGAAACAGGTATCAATAGACTGTAGGGAGGTCAAAGAGTCAGGACACAGCGGAAAGTGTCGGTGCTCATCGGACAATGCGTACCGCACAGCTCCACAGATAGCATAGAGCTCTGCTGCGTACACACTGCAGGTTTCCGGAAATGCAAGAAGAATCCTATCATTATCGACAACTAATGCAAGTTCACTTTCGTTTCTGCCCTGGAACCATCCGTGTAGACGACGACTGAACCTGGATAGCGGCCAACAACGGACAGGAAGAGCCTGCGATATATCGAAGGGTCCGTGTTTACCTTCGGGCCAGTGTGCAGATCTAGGATTACTGCAGGTCGTATCTACGGAGGTACCCCACTTGGTTGCCTGACAAGGCAGGGAACCGAAAGTACGTCAAATAATCTGTGACTGCTATCCAAGCGGATTCCAACCGGCCGCGTTGCTCGAGGATAAGCAGCGTACAGCCGACGGTTTCCATTTTGGAATACGCACGGATAGCTTTGGTGAAGTGGCATCTGTCGCAAATTTGTAGCATAGGACAGAAGCATTTGCTGGTGCCTCAGGTGTAAAGGCGGCACACCAGACTCAGCGAGAAGGCTAGCAATGGGGCTTGTTCGAACATCACCCATTGCCAACATAACCCCGCTGTGGTGGATGCTATTCAGTTTCGCAAGGACGCTTTGCCTTGCTGATCCATATGCTGCACTTCCGTAGTCTAAGCTGGATGAAATATGTGCCCTGTACAATCGTAGGAGCACCGTGCGGTCAGCCCCCTAATTAGTACTGTTAAGAAACTTCAAAATATTCAACTTCTTAGTGCATTGCATTTTTAACTGCCGCACATGGTGCTCCCGCGATAATTTCCTATCCAAAAGGAGCCCAAGAAATCGGCAAGTGTCAACTATGGGAAGAGCGACATTTCCTAAATAAAGCTCAGGATGCGAGTGAAGAGTGAGGTTCCGGCAACAGTGCACGTGCGGTTCCGGCAACAGTGCACAACAGAAGTCTTTACGGCTGAAAACCCAAAGCCATGTTCTAAAGTACACTGTTCAACTCTCCTAATAGCTTGCTGTAATTCTCGGTCTGCGAGTGCTATATTGTGCGAGCTGTAATGCAGAGCAAAATCGTCCACATACAGCGACGGTATTACTGCTGAACCAGCAGCAGCGACAATACCGTTTATGGCATTCGCGAACAGAGTGACACTGAGAACCGATCCCTGTGGGACTTCATTTTATTGAAGTGGTATTTTAAATATGCCCTCCCTACTCGGACACGGAATAGACGGAGGGACAAAAATTCGCAATAAATACCGGCAAGTGACCTCGGAATCTCCATTGATGCAGGACTGAAAGGATACCATATCGCAATGTGGTGTCATAAGCCTTTTCTAAGTCAAAGAAAACAGCCACCAAATGTTATTTGCGGAGAAATGCATCCTGGATTGAACTCTCCAGGCGTACCAAGTGGTCAGTGGTCGAGCGAGCGGCTCGAAAACCACATTGGTGCTCGGACAAAAGTCCTTGTTTCTCCGGACACCACACAAGTCGGCGATTTGCCATCCTCTGAAATAGCTTACACAGACAGTTCTTGAGACAAATGGGTCTGTAACTTCCTGCATACTTAGGATTTTTGTCAGGCTTGAGGACAGGAATGACTATGCCCTCTCGCCATTGAGATGGAAACTCACCCCCTATCCAGATTCGGTTGAACACACGAAGGAGATATAACAGACTATCCTCACTAAGGTGTTTCAACATCTGGTTATGGACATTGTCAGGTCCAGGAGACGTGCCGTTGCAAAGCGCCAAGGCGCTGCGTTGTTCCCACTCCGTATAGGGCACGTTAAAGTCCTCTGAAGCTTGAGTGGCATAATTAAGGTGATGACGTTCTGCCCCCGCTTCAGAGCGAGGAAATCACAATGGTAATTCCCAGAGCCAGACACATCCGCGAAATGACTGGCTAGATGGTTAGCAATCGAGAGTGGTTCAGTGACAATAATGTTCCCAATGGAAATTCCCGGTACAGACGATGATCCTTGGATACCCCAAATACGCCGAAGTTTAGTCCACACTTGAGATGACGGGGTATATACGTCATAGGCGACACATACCTCGCCCACGAAGCTTTCTTACTCTGTCGAATTAGAACTCGTGCGTTAGCGCGGAGTTTCTTAAATGTTACCAAATTGACCACATTAGGCTGTCTACGATAGCGTTTATGAGCGAGACGGCATTCTTTGATAGCTGCTGCAATTTCTTCGTTCCACCAAAGAACGGGTTTTCGGCGAGGAGTCCCTGAAAAAGATGGAATGGACTCCTCAGCAGCAGGAAGAATAACTTGTGTTGTGTACCTGATATCGCCGTCTACGCTCCGCCTGGTCAGGTCGTTAAAGACAGCTAGTGATGTGGACTTTGGCCAATCAGCATGTTTAAGAATCGACGGATTTCTGTTTCAACTAAAAAAATGGGAAAATGGTCACTGTCACGGATATCATCGTGTGTATTCCACCGAAACAGGGGAACGAGCGTTCGCCTGCATAGACTGACGTCTATGCGAGAGTATGTGCCGTAACGTACACTGAACTGAGTTCGTTCACCTGTATTCAAAATTCATAAATCCAGATCTCTTGCTAATGTTTCCAACTCCCTTCCCCTGGGGCAAGGCGTTTAGAGGCCCGTATAGGTTGATGGGCGTTAAAATCGCCCAATAGGAGTAAGGGAGGTGGAAGCTGATCTATAAGATCAGTTACATCATTTATATCAAGAGGCTGGCCTGGTGGGGAATAAACATTACACACTGTTGCTATTACAGGCAGCGGAACGCGAACTGCTACAGCCTTCCGCAGGGTTCTTAGTGGTACCTCTTCAGTATAGGTATCAGAACGGACAAGAATGCCAACGCTAGCGGAAGAACAGTTAGCACAATGTTGTTCTGTCGAGTATAGTCTGAAATTTCTCAAGACCGTATGATGACCAGGTCTGAGATTAGTTTCCTGAATGCAAGCTGGGGCAGCTCAGCAAGATGCCTGCTATAGCCGGTACAATTCTCCTGTAACAGCGACATTGTGTGGACTGAGAAAGGATGAGTGTTAAGTTATACTTAAAACCTAAGCACTAACATCAACATTTACAACCGTAGATGTAGATGAAAGCTCGACGTCCATTCCTTTGTCGACGGACGAGGGGACTGACGCCCGGAACTTCGACGTTTTTGGAGGGCGGGATGTCCTCCTACTGGGGGACCGCGCAGGTTTTTCAGCAGGCGTACCTGCTCGCGCTGATTCATACCCTCCAAATTGAGGGCATAATTTCACACTCGCAGGAGAAGTGCGAGAGCGCCTGATAAGGGCACTCCTCTTCTCCGTCTTCTTTTCTTGTTTAGGCGGGCTAGAAGGTGATTTCCCAGTCCTGGCCGACGATGCCACCTCCGCCGGCCTGGGAACGGCTTTCGCCGACCTCTTGGCTGGGGCTTAGGAGTCCCAGCCATCACAGGCGGGTTTGTGGTTGAAGGTGGGGTGGTCCCCCCCCCCCTTCGAGCTTTTACCCTTTGCGGGTTTGCTCGCAGGAGCAACAGCCGCCTTGGGCGCAGCGATCGCAACAGGTTTAGAAGAAGCAAAAGACGAACCTGTAAGACTCTGTGCTATCTTCATGTAGTCTAGCGTCTTGGTGGTATCACCCACAGAACTGAACTTACGGCGTGCTTCCTCGCAGGAAAGACGATCCAGGGTGTTGATCTCCAGGATCTTCTTCTCACCGAGATATACCGGACAGTTCCGATCTCGGGGTGAATGAAGACCAGGGCAATTAGTGCACCTGTAAGGAGTTGTGCGCTCTTCCGCGCCGTGAGCTCCTCTGCCACTTGTACCACATGCAGACGGATTCGAGCAACGAGATACCATATGCCCGAACCTCTGACATTGATAGCAGCGCATGGAAGGCGGTATGTACGACCTCACATCGCAGCGATATGTCTTTACCTTGACTTTTTCTGATAACACTGACAGTTTGAAGGAGAAATTGAACGCACCCGTGGCAACGTCTTCACCGTTGACTTTGCGCATAATGCGCCGGACGTGTTTCACGCCATGGTGCTTCATGTGTTCCATCAACTCATCGTCAGTGTTCAAGGTGAGATCTCGGCGGAAGATAACTCCACGAACCAGATTCAAGTTCTTGCGTTCCTCAACTTTGACGGGAATATAGCCAAAGTGGTTGCACTTGAGCAACCGATCAACTTGCACGGCAGTGCGCATCTTTAACAACAAACTATCGTTGCGCATTTTTTTCAGATCTTCAAGTTCGCCGTAGACACCTTCTATGTGCCTACTAAACAAAATAGACTTTACCAGCTTGAAGTCACTCCCATCAGTTCTGGTAGCAACCAGAAATCTAATGAAGCTGGATCCCATTCGTTCACGCTGCACTTATTCCCAGGGGGTTGAACCCCTCAAGAAATCAAAAGTTAAAGACTTCGGTTGGGGGACCACCTTAGGCAGGTCGAAGAGGTTTCGAAGCCATGCCCGAAATCATCCTGCCCAAATGCCACCCACACTGATCAGGTGACTCTGTAGCCGAATAAAGCAGCCAAGGCAATACCCACCTGGTCGTAGCAGTTATTGCCCGGGGTCCGATGTTGTACGATGCCTAATACGGAATGAATGAGGCAATGAGCACTAGGACTCCCTCGAGTCACCCGCAACAGCATGTACCCCATAGCGTGTACAGAGTAATAAATATAGAGGAAAAGATAAAAAACAATTAATAATATGTCCCTTCTGGCATTCGGCTGTGCGGGGACCTGTGTTGTCAGACGGATACTACTGAACGGGTACATGGCGCTCCCACCCGCAATATTCCTGGGCGGTCACGAGCGGGCTTTCGGGCGTAAGAGGCCCATCTCCGAGCAACACGCACATGAAGAATTTTGAATCGGTCTACAACTAACCCTCAAAAAATAAAATTAAAAAGGGGACCGATGACCATATTGCCCTTTTAGTCGCCTTCTACGACAAGCAGGGATTACGTATGAATGTATTCAGCCCCTCCCATCCACAGGGGGTCCAACACATAATACCAAACCGCAATCCATATCCGCACCTAGGTCGCCCCTTTTAGTCGCCTCTTACGACAGGCAGGGGATACCGGGAGTGTTTTCTAGCCTGCGTCCCCCACCCACAATGGGTAAGTAGAATCTCCACAGTTTTACAGAATGTGGGATTCTGAACAGAAATCGAGCAATTCCCTCGTTTTATATAATAGACATTTATATATACATATTTGTTACTATTGGCTTTACGTCGCACCGACACAGATATGTCTTATGGCGACGATGGGACAGGATAGGGCTGGGACTTGGAAGGAAGCGGCCGTGGCCTTAATTAAGGTACAGCCCCAGCATTTGCCTGGTGTGAAAACGGGAAACCACGGGAAACCATCTTCAGGGCCGCCGACAGTGGGGTTCGAACCTACTATCTCCCGAATACTGGATACTGGCCGCACTTAAGCGACTGCAGCTATCGAGCTCGGTGACGATTATACACTGACTGAGAGAGCAAATGCAACACAAAGAAGGAGTGGTTCGAAAGGGATGAAAGTTGGGGAAAAACAGAGACGGCACGGACGAATAATTGATGTTTATTTCAAACCGATATGCAGGTTACACAATGCGCACGGCATCGACTCAGTAGGATGTAGGACCACCGCGAGCGGCGATGCACGCAGAAACACGTCGAGGTACAGAGTCAATAAGAGTGCGGATGGTGTCCTGAGGGATGGTTCTCCATTCTCTGTCAACCATTTGCCACAGTTGGTCGTCCGTACGAGGCTGAGGCAGAGTTTGCAAACGGCGTCCAATGAGATCCCACACGTGTTCGATTGGTGAGAGATCCGGAGAGTACGCTGGCCACGGAAGCATCTGTACACCTCGTAGAGCCTGTTGGGAGATGCGAGCAGTGTGTGGGCGGGCATTATCCTGCTGAAACAGAGCATTGGGCAGCCCCTGAAGGTACGGGAGTGCCACCGGCCGCAGCACATGCTGCACGTAGCGGTGGGCATTTAACGTACCTTGAATACGCACTAGAGGTGACGTGGAATCATACGCAATAGCGCCCCAAACCATGATGCCGCGTTGTCTAGCGGTAGGGCGCTCCACAGTTACTGCCGGATTTGACCTTTCTCCACGCCGACGCCACACTCGTCTGCGGTGACTATCACTGACAGAACAGAAGCGTGACTCATCGGAGAACACGACGTTCCGCCATTCCCTCATCCAAGTCGCTCTAGCCCGGCACCATGCCAGGCGTGCACGTCTATGCTGTGGAGTCAATGGTAGTCTTCTGAGCGGACGCCGGGAGTGCAGGCCTCCTTCAACCAATCGACGGGAAATTGTTCTGGTCGATATTGGAACAGCCAGGGTGTTTTGCACATGCTGAAGAATGGCGGTTGACGTGGCGTGCGGGGCTGCCACCGCTTGGCGGCGGATGCGCCGATCCTCGCGTGCTGACGTCACTCGGGCTGCGCCTGGACCCCTCGCACGTGCCACATGTCCCTGCGCCAACCATCTTCGCCACAGGCGCTGCACCGTGGACACATCCCTATGGGTATCGGCTGCGATTTGACGAAGCGACCAACCTGCCCTTCGCAGCCCGATCACCATACCCCTCGTAAAGTCGTCTGTCTGCTGGAAATGCCTCCGTTGACGGTGGCCTGGCATTCTTAGCTATACACGTGTCCTGTGGCACACGACAACACGTTCTACAATGACTGTCGGCTGAGAAATCACGGTACGAAGTGGGCCATTCGCCAACGCCGTGTCCCATTTATCGTTCGCTACGTGCGCAGCACAGCGGCGCATTTCACATCATGAGCATACCTCAGTGACGTCAGTCTACCCTGCAATTGGCATAAAGTTCTGACCACTCCTTCTTGGTGTTGCATTTGCTCTGTCAGTCAGTGTATTAGTAACATGCATGTGTATATATGGATGATGAAAATATCATACCAGAGAACATAATATTTTAGCTTCCATTAAACATTAAACGACACAGAAGTATTAAAACCCTAATATTTTCGTTTACTGTACAAACATGTTAGTAATATATATTATCTGTAGAGCGTGAATTTCTGTTCGTGCAGTCAAAATGTCATTATCGATAACAAGAAAGTGCTTTATGTAACTTAAAATACAGTAGATCTATTGGTAAATTTTTAGAGGTTGTTGTACATCATGGGATAATTTTTTTCGAACCACCCAGCTATTTTCAGTGATAATTAATTATAACACTGCCATTGATTTTACTGCAAAATTATTATCACCATTAATTTTAAGATACGTTCATTGATCAATCGACCAAGTTTCATTGAAACCTGTATGTTCCAACTTAAACGGGTCTATTGTAAGACATTTTGGTTTGGAAAGTGGAAGATAATAATAATAATAATAATAATAATAATAATAATAATAATAATAATAATAATAATAATAATAATAATGGGGGAGATAGCTATGTGGAACGAGTCACGTAGCAGTAACATACATTCAGGCCTGGGTTCAAACCGCACTGAAGACAAAATTGAAGATGGTTTTCAGTGGCTTCCCCAGTTTCACACTAGGCTTATGCCGGGAAGTACCTTAATTAAGGCCACGGCCACTCCCTTCCCACTCTTAGCTCTATCCCATCGTCGCCGAAAAACTGTATGTGTGTGTGTTAGTGTGACGTTAAGCCTCCAGCAAATCTTACGACACGTCGCTCATATTTACACACTCCTAAATTCCAACCGACTGTTGTACATTTCAACATTCAGTCTGCAAAACTCTGTAAACTAACTAAGCGTCTCAGCGATGCTCTATTTGCAACTGATTTCGTATCCTCATTTACTCTTTATCATCAACTCATAAAACAACCGAGTATAACCATCATCGCGTTTTTATCCCTCTGCTTATCTTACCATCTATGCTCGAGTCCATTATTCTCCTTGATAAAATATCCTCCTTCTTTCGCCTCTCGAGATACCAGCACAGAAGCCGATTTACGCGAAAAGCGTAATCTATAGAGTTTATTCTTAACTGAGATATTGTATCTCCTCATTCCGCGTACTCTCCTGCTATTGTTCCCACCTGTTTGTACCAGCAATCATTCTCATTACTTCCATTGTCGTTACTTACAAGTTATGAATAAGATATCCTGAGTCCACGCAACCTTCTCTCTCCTACGGCGAAATGGCCTGAAAACAGACCGATGTAAAGATAGTTCCGTCGGAGAGCTGCCTTCTTTCGTACAGAATATTGTGGACTACAATCGCTTTGCTGCAACTACAAAAATTCCAAATAATTTAAGCAATCAATGACTTCTACTATCAATCCATTACTAAAGTGTCGTCAAAAGGAGAGAATTACGTTATGTTCAGCTTCATGGAAAGAGTCTACATTCAATTTGATACGTTACTGATACCTTCGTGCTTCTATATTGTACAAAGGCATTGCTTTTTGTAACCAAAGAGCACCCAGTGTCTTTAAGCTGTTTTCTTAAGGATAATCTTACCGAGGACAAAGTACTTCACTGGACTTCAAAATGATTTCAGGTTTGGGACAACAACGTAAACAGCGCTTCACTTACGGGGATCTGGACGTGACTGGAACCGACCATCTTGGCTAATGGTAGAGTCTCCAACGTTTAGCCTTATACAGCTGGCATTGCACCTCCAAGCATTCGTCGAGAAGTTGCTGCTGACAATGAACGTCTGAACTCACTCGGACCCAATGTCCATTATAATGTACTCAGCAATTTGTACTTCTAATACTTCTCAGTTTACAATTTTACGTATTCCCTGTTCTACATAACACAGTGTCATCTATCCGGGCTTAGTGAAAGTATAAGATCGAGTTGGCTACGCGGTTTGCGTCACGTAGCTGTTATTTTGCTTTCGGGAGATAGTGGTTCTAATCCCATTGTTGGCAGCCCTGAAGATGGTTTTCCGCGTTTTCCCATGTTCACACCAGGAAAATGTTGGGACTGTGCCTTAATTCAGGACACAGTTGTTTCCTTCCCTTTCCTATACCACCATCTCCGTAAGACCTACCAGTGTCGGTACGACGTAAAAAAATCGTAGGGAAATAGTAGGGAAAAAGTAGAAGTGAACAGCAGCTTGAAACTTGGGGGAACATGCACAAAGTGAAGAAATCCCCGTTCATTAGATTTTATAACTTACTAAATGTCATATTTCGTTACAGGACAGATACTTTGGATATAATTTACCCTTTGTACAATGTACAGTCGTGGTTAAGAATAGGCAACGACATCTTTCCATCCAACTTTTACATGGATAAGGACCTGTCATGTATGTCGGAGGAAGTGCCAGGAATTTATTTTCAAAAGAGATGCTAATTTTGTGTCCTTTCAGGAAGTCAAATTTCATTTAAAACTGTATTTTTTAACTATGGAAAAAATAGGTCTGAAAGGCGGCAGGCTGACGACAAAGAAGTCCACCCGTTGTGTGGTTATTAACCGACTCACTGTAGTCCAAACGAAGGCTCCTCCGTACTTCTACGCTACAAGGAGGTTTCGATAACGCAAAACTTCTGTGGAAATAAAGTCATCCAATCTGAATGGAACCACACGGATATCTTTGGGCTTGCTGTGACAAGGACTGGATTGCAGGGAAGTCCCTTAACAGTTTAAAACTGGTGTTGGGAGGTCAAAACCTGCTCTTAAACAGTGGGGTTTCACATTAGATGACACAGCTGCATATCGTCGTTGCGCCTTGAAATACTGCAATGTGACAAAGTTCAGGGGAGGAATACTGACCCGCAGCACATGTAGCACTTTGAAACAAAACTTCGTTAATACAGTTCATGCAATACTGAACCTTAGGTGACAGAACCTTTCTGGTCAGAGTTCTAAGCTGAAATATTATCACACAGCGGTTTTTCTGGGAGGAACGAAGATATGTGGTGAAGAACAGGTTGTGAAACACATGTCAATGCCCTCTGTGTCCGTCTTCCTTTTCTGAATAGGACTTGATGCTTGTCAGTGACAATGCCCAAGGTGTGGTACGATTCTGGATAAAAACTATCTGAGTGATGAATTTAGTCAGTCTTTAATCTCAATGTACGTATAGCTGTATTTAGTTTGGTTAGTAAGTTGCTGATGCGAGTAAATAAAATAATCACAGAATACCGCTCTACGTGTAAATAACCTCTGACTGTGATACACTTTTAAAGGAAATAGTTGCATTGTATTTGACATACTGCCAAGGGAGATCGTGGAGATCTTAGACTCCGATTACGTTCAAAGGGTGCAGACTGATAGCTGAGCTAATGAACACATCAAAAGTGAAAACCTTACCTGAGCAGACTAATATTTAATACTGTTTATTTCACGTTGTTAGTTGTGAAATTGCCGGCCCCCGTGGTGTAGGGGTAGCGTGCCTGCCTCTCGCCCGGAGGCCCCGGTTTCGATCCCGCCCAGGTCAGGGATTTTTCTCTCGACCTGAGGGCTGGTTCAAGGTCCACTCACCCTGCGTGATTAGAATTGAGGAGCTATCTGACGCTGAGGTGGCGGCCCCGGTCTCGAAAGCCCATAATAACGGCCGAGAAGATGCGTCGTGCTGACCACACGGGCCCTCGTAATCTGCAGGCCTTCGGGCTGAGCAGCGGTCGCTGGACAGGCCAGAGCCCTTTCAAGGGCGTTAAGTGCCGTGGAGGGAGTTGTGAAAATATGCGTGGAGAAGCTTGTGGCTGAGATAAAGTTGAGAGGATGGATCACAATTACACAGTTGACTGTCGGCTGACAGCGACCACCTGGTAATGTAGGAGTAGCACAGAGGACACAACGTAAACAAAACCCTCCGGGCTGGTAATGTAATAGTATCACGGAAGACACGACGCAAACAAAACACGATAGGCAGATGATGCAGAAGTAGCATGAAAGACACGACGTAAACAAAACGCCGAGTCGATTGTTCAGTATCAAACGTCATTCTTCCACTCGGACGTGTAACATTAGGACAGTTCACCGTTAAGAATAATATAGGCAACATCGTACACTGACGTAATAACCCAACTAATATTAAAATGAACAGTTTTCGTGCCCTAGTTGATAGTCAAAAACACAGTGTTTGTAAATATAACACAGTATTATTTGCAACGTGAAAATACTTCTTTTTGCTACGGGCTTTACATCGCACCGACTCAGATAGGTCTTATGGCGACGATGGGATAGGAAAGGCCTAGGAATTGGAAGGAAGCGGCCTTAATTAAGGTACAGCCCCAGCATTTGCCTGGTGTGAAAATGGGAAACCACGGAAAACCATCTTCAGGGCTGCCGACAGTGGGATTGAAACCCACGATCTCCCGGATGCAAGCTCACAGCCGCGCGCCTCTACGCGCACGGCCAACTCGCCCGGTACGGCCTTTCCTGTATTTAGTCTACTGCCATCTACCAGTAACCGCAAGAACTTGGTGTAACTATCACTGAGACTTGACCTATTGTTTCACATGCAAGGAGCCTGCCGTTCATGCACTATACTGCACGCTATCTAACAGGAAACGTACGGAACCCCATATTGCCATGAAAATTTAGTTTTTGGGACTGCTGCCCCTTTTTCATGCGTAAATAAGATGGCACTAACTGTGCCCAGTCAGCTACAGAAAGGTGATCCAGTGACACAGTGGTGATTTTCTTGGCCCTCTCTTCGTGCGAAACAGAACTCAAACGTCGCGTGGAGGGCTACTGGCAAGATAAAGGCAAATGTCGATATCTAACACACTCCTACGTTCGACGCGACTCCTCCCTGGTTAAGAGAGATATTTTACAGGCTTTTAAATTAAACTATACGTATTATGTAACTCTTAGCGTAGGACTTTCGCAATCTTCCAATCACACTGTGTACAAATATTTACGTCATTTAGCAGATAATAAGGCAAGAAGGCAAGGCAAGGCCCTAACGTCCGGATTAGAATTTCAAGAGGATGTGCGAGTATTTAACCCTCTGTACCCTCGTTCCTTTACTTTTACTGCGACTAGGGATTTTCTAAATTTAACCTTCATTAACCGTTTAGGATTTTAATTTTCGTTCGTCCTAGTCGCAGCATAGTTTCGATTTATATACTGATTAAACTCGTGTCCCATTCTTATGCCATTCTATTGGTATTGCTGTAATTTTCAGAACTACAAGCCTTTTGATAACTCTAGACATTTTATAAACCTATTCCTCCTTCTAGTTTGGTGTTTTTTCCCTGGACAATTATGTAGAATGAGCCTAGCTCCTGAATTTGAAAGAAGAATGTCCAATTGGTGTGTTATTGCTGGAACTGTTTAGTGGTTCATATTTTTGAATAATCAAGACTTTAGAGTCTTACCAGATTTAACTAGTAAAACTGGACTCTAAAAATATTTGCGCACTCATTCTCCTTAGAAATCTCCCAGTGGCCTGAAAGCACGTATCTTGTTAACTAGCTTACAGTTGTTAATTATACTGAGTTTATCTATTTCTGAATCCACTTTACGCCGTCCCCGAGGTGTAGGAGTAGCGTGCCTGCCTCTTACCCGGAGGCTCCGGGTTCGATTCCTGGCCCTGAAGGCTGGTTCAAGGGCAACTCAGCCCACGTGATTAGAATTGAGGAGTTATCTGACGGTGAGATAGTGGCCCGGGTCTAGAAAACCAAGAATAACGGCCGTGCTGACTACACGAGACCTCGTAATCTGCAGGCCTTCGGGCTGAGCAGCGGTCGCTTGGTAGGCCAAGGCCCTTCAAGGGCGGTAGTGCCATGGAGTTTGGTTTGGAACCCACTTTACTTTATCTTGTTTATATACTTAATTAATTGTTATACCAATAGGTATATTTGTTAACTATTTTGAGAAAAACGAACTTGTCAACGTCGCTAACAACAAGGTAAATCTGAAAACTTGGGTTCACCTCGTAATTACCTCGTCCAGCTCTGAAGCCGCGCCGCTCCCTTAATCCCACCCCTGCTGTCACATTATTCATTTTCACCGTTACCCTACATACCGGTCGATGTTTTTGTTTACATTGTAACTTCCATGCTACTCCTAAATTAGCAACCCGTCGGGTCAGCCGACACTCGACTGTAGAACTGTGGCTCAACTGTCTCAATCTTACCTCAAGCTCTAGCTACTGCACGGCGAATCTTCATGCGTATTCTCATCACCTTAAACAGCATTAAACATTAGTCTGGGCATGTACGGTTTTCACGCTTGTAATGTACATTAGACCAGCTATCGTACGCAAACTGGGAACAGAATCGTAGTGTGACATCTCAAAGACTAGTTCTTCCTTACAATCCAGGCATTATACTCACATTATTCATTTTCACCGTCAGCCTACGTACCGGTCGGTGCTTTTGTTTACATTGTAACTTCCATGCTACTCCATTATACTCCTTTCAGTTGAGAACGTCATGTTTCAGAGTTATACCAACAACATGTCATTTGTAATGACAAACTTTTCTACTTTTTTTTTTTTGCTAGGGGTTTTACGTCGCACCGACACAGATAGGTCTTATGGCGACGATGGGATGGGAAAGGCCTAGGAGTTGGAAGGAAGCGGCCGTGGCCTTCATTAAGGTACAGCCCCAGCATTTGCCTGGTGTGAACATGGGAAACCACGGGAAACCATCTTCAGAGCTGCCGACAATGGGGTTCGAACCCACTATCTCCACAATGCACGGCCAGCTCTCTCGGTCTATGGTAAAGTTTCCTTGAATTTTATTATTATAACCTTTATGACCAAACTAGTGACATTTCATAGACAACGTCACATTTTCATTCTGAACGATGAAATATGTATCTGATATTTCTGGTCTATTTTGTGTGTTTAAGACAGCATGTTGTAAATTCACGTTTCTTGATTGTTTTTTGAGGAAATTAAACTTTCAAAGTGAAATTTGAATTGCAAATGTATATCATATCCAACCATACCCGTTAATACTTATATATTGATTCTCCAGATAACATTAGTTCCAACAACACAGAATCTACAAATTTATACGAGGAGCAAATTCACAAATACACGAGGTTTTTCTTCTTCTCCTTCTTCTTCTTCTTCTTCTTAATCTCTTTGCCCTCCAGGGTCGGCTTTTCCCTCGGACTCAGCGAGGGATCCCACCTCTACCGCCTCAAGGGCAGTGTCCTGGAGCTTCTGACTTTGGGTTGGGGATACAACTGAGGAGGATGACCAGTACCTCCCCCAGGCGGCCTCACCTAATTTGCTGAACAGGGGCCTTGTGCGGGGGGGGGGTGGAAAGTGTGGAAGGGAGAGACAAGGAAGAGGGAAGGAAACGGCCGTGGCCTTAAGTTAGGTACCATCTCAGCATTTACCGGGAGGAGAAGTGGGAAACAACGGAAAACCACTTCCAGGATGGATTAGATGGAAATCGAACCCCCCTCTACTCAGTTGACCTCCCGAGGCTGAGTGGACCCCGTTCCAGCCCTCGTACCACTTTTCAAATTTCGTGGCAGAGCCGGGAATCGAACCTGGGCCTCCGGGGGTGGCAGCTAATCACACTAACCACTACACCACAGAGGCGGACTTATGAGGTTTTTTCCATATCAATTAGAATAGGTAGAATGGAGTGTCACAGGTTATCAGGCAGTTTTCACAAACATCAGCAACTATGACTTGGTAGTATAAAAATTCCATCACTTCCAGACATTTATTTGGAAACTGTTTTAGAACTACGAACATTTTCTTTACCCTCTAATACAAGGGAGCATTTCAATTAAACAGTACATTCATTTCACATTCTTATCCTCTTCTCCCTGGCCCTTCTCAATTACCTGGGGTGGAGGGATGTATTCACGATTTCGTGTTTCTTGTAGTGGTTTGTACGGCCATCTGTTGTATGTAGGTGAAAATGTGTATCGAGACGAACATAAAGACATAGCCTCCGAGCAAGAGGAATTAACCAAGCATGGTTAAATCCTTGACAATCCCGGGAATCAAACCCAGATCGTAATGAACCGAAGGATTCTGACCACTCAGTGAAGGAACCGAATAATAATAATAATAATAATAATATTGGTGTCACGTCCAACTAAGTACTTTTCAATGGTTTTTGGAGGCGCCTAGGTGGTGGAATTGTGTCCAGCAAGAGTTCTTTAACGTGCCAGCAAATCCACAGATACGAGAGTGGCATATTTGACCAACTTCAAATACCACCGCACTGAGGCAGGATCGAATCTCTGGACCAAAATTCCGACACCTCAGCGTCTCCGAAAAATAGTTAGTGCGACGTAAGAATCGATAACATTATTATTATCTTATTCATATTAGTATTTATAATTGATTGTAACTACAGTATGGAGAAAAATGATTGCGGCCTATATTTTTTCACCATCGCAGCATTCGCCCTCTCATGAAGTAGTAAATCACGGAAATCCAGTACTCTCCTGAATGAAATTAATTGAAGCTGGGTACACTATGTTTAAGTCTCTCAAATCAGTTATAAATACATCACAGAGCCGGGAATCGAAACTCGGACAGCTGGGAGAGCAGCAATTATACTAACAGCTAGATCCAACAGCTGCATTCAACTGATGAGTGGCCACACTAATACACTCAAAACCGGGTTTTTGCTATCATCAAAGGGAATTAAAATTAAAATTAACAATGGCAGCTCTGTTCGAGACAAATCTAGTTCCATGTGAAATCAATGCATCCATCAACTGCTTTGTTTTATAAACGCAATTAAAACATGAAACACAATGGAGTTATCCTAATCAATAATAATAATAATAATAATAATAATAATAATAATAATAATAATAATAATACAGAGAAGGCATATGACAGAGTACCGAGGGAAAGGATGTTACCCGTACTGAGGGATTATGAGATTTCTGGAAGATTATTACAAACAATCAAAGGCATTTATGTTCACAATTAGGATGCAGTGAGATTTGGTCCACCTGTGATCTGCGGAATTAGAACTACGAACATTTTCTTCACCCTCTAATACAAGGGAGCATTTCAATAGAACATTGCACTCATTTCACCTTCTTAATCTCTTCAATCTGGCCCTTCTCAATTACCTGGGGTGGATGGATGTATTTACGATGTCGTGTTTCTTGTGCTGGTTTGTAGGATCATCTGTTGTGTGTAGGTGAAAATGTGTATCCACAGATACGAGACTGGCGTATTTGAATATCTTCAAATACCACCGGACTGAGGCAGGATCGAATCTGCGGACCAAATTTCCGGCATCTCGGCATCTCCGTAAAAAGCAGTTAATTCAGCGTAAAAATCGATATTATTATTATTATTATTATTATTATTATTATTATTATTATTATTATCTTATTCATATGTGTATTTATAATTGATTGCAACTACGGTAGGGAGAGAAATGATTACGGCCTATATTTTTTCACCATCGCAGCATTCGCCCTCTGATGTAGTAAATCACGGAAATCCAGTACTATCCTGATGCAAAAATAAACCAAAACCTTTTGGTTAAAGGTTGTTACATGGGTTAGACAAGGCTGTAATCCTTCACTTTTGTTGTTCATAGTTTACATTGGGAATTTACCGAAAAGTATAAAATGGCAGGGAGGGATTCAGTTAGATGGAAATATAGTAAACAGTTTGACCTATGTCGACGAATTGGTTTTAATGACAAACTGTGCAGAGACTGTGCGCAACCCGTCGTGTCAGTGTGTGATAGGTACTATGCGTTATCGTATGAGTGCCACACAGCCGTATGTAACCCAGTGAAGATGATTTCCGTGAATTACCAACTGCGCCGCTGAGTGTTAGGCAGCTTTGTGTAGTCTACTGCGTACGTGTGAAGAAGGTACATATCAGACGAGTACATTTGGAGATATTGAAGTGTTTCAAATGTTTGGGTATTAGACATAGAGTTCCGCCACTCGCTGTGATGTCCAGTGTATTGTCCTCCTGCATGAATCACGCTTTGTTGATAAACGCATATACTGAACATATTCCATACATAGCATATTGTGATGGTATTGTGCAGTCAAAATGTTTGATGGTCAACCACGCTCGTAAGAATAAAATTAGAAGACACGTTCACAAGGGAAAAAATGGGCGAGTTTTGTTTCGTTTTAAATTTTAACGTGTGAAATAATTCAGACGGTTCATGGTGTGGGTTACTGTAGTCATGTCCTAGTTCGTGAACCATGGGCAACGGATGAGTGTTCCAGTAAGTGGTCCTGAGAATCGGGATACTAGTTGCTATGGAATGGGAGAGGGCATCTCGGACATATTCTGAGTTTTTTCTTTGCTATTTGCTTTACGTCGCACCGACACAGATAGGTCTTATGGCGACGATGGGATAGGAAAGGCCTAGGAGTTGGAAGGAAGTAACCGTGGCTTTAAGTAAGGTACGGCCCCAGCATTTGCCTGGTGTGAAAATGGGATACCACGCAAAACCATCTTCAGGGCTGCCGACAGTGTGATTACCTCTAGGCCTAGGATAGAGAAAGTGAAATCTGTCTGCAAACGGATAAGGGTAAAAAATCTCCAGGACGAGGAAATTAGATAGAAGTACATCGATATGATTAGTGAGAAGTTTGGAACAGTGGACAGTAAGCAAGTTCAGGATATAGAAAGAAAATGGGTGGCATTCAGCGATGCTGTAGTAGAAATAGCAAGGGAATGCCGTGTGTGTAAAGGTTTCGGAACATATTGGTAGTCGGTAGTCTTCTGTCGGGAAAACCCTCGTGATAGAGACGTTGCATCTTCACTGCGTTATGCCTTGTTTCCCCATAAAGAGCAACATATGAACGTACTCGTAACTGAAATACACCGTGAGTGAATGAATGTGTGCTGTGATGTGACTTGGGAACTTTGCATAACATTGTGTGTTCGTTAAAATGGGGCAAGATCTAACGGTCAACTTCAAGCCTCACTGTCGCCAGTCCTGAAGATGGTTTTCCGTGGTTTCCCATTTCCACATCAGGCAAATTCTGGGGCTGTAACTTAATTAAGGCCACAGGCGCTTCCTTACCACTCCCAGGCCTTTCCTATCCCATCGTCGTCATAAGACCTATCTGTGTCGGTGCGACGTAAACCCAATTCTTCTTCTCTGTCGGTCAAGAATAAAAAAACATGCAGAAGGTTGGAATCGAACAACTACATTACTGGTTTTTGGACACTTTGCGTCAATGGACCTTAAACGACTTAGCCACAAAGACTACGAAGGGCTATAAGGATGCTAAAGGATCACATCTTAAGTACGGCCGTTCCGCATAGAAAGTTAATATGCGTGTCAAATTCTTCAAAAATGCTTTTCAGTGTTCCTTTACCTTTTTACCATTACGGAGTACGTGGCATACATAGTAATTCGACCCTACATTCTCCATAAATTAGCATCAATTCAACCTACCCTTCATAGGAATATACCGTGAGGAAATGAGTAAATGCTGCGATGTGACCTGACCATTGTGGATTATTATTTGTATGCACTGGAGTCGAGAGGTTGTGGATTCGAATCCCATGCTGGCCGTCCTTAAGATGGTTTTCCTCAGCTTCTCATTTCCCACCAGGAAAATGCTTGGACGGTACGTTAATAAAAGACCAAGGCCGATTTCCTTCCCAATCCTTCCCCCACCCATCCTTAAGGGAAAGACCGTACCCGTTAAAACCAATAGCAAATAAATATTGATTATTATTGTATCCCCGCTAAAATGAAGCACCTCTGCCGTTCAAAAGATTTGCCTCATGCTGGACTCGAGCCACTACGCTGTCGATATTCACACACACCTTGTGCTCCAGCCCTTATCCGCTTCAGCCACGAAGTCAGCAAATGTGACCTTAGTTTTTTTTTTTTTGCTAGGGGCTTTACGTCGCGCCGACACAGATAGGTCTTATGGCGACGATGGGATAGGAAAGGCCTAGGAGTTGGAAGGAAGCGGCCGTGGCCTTAACTAAGGTACAGCCCCAGCATTTGCCTGGTGTGAAAATGGGAAACCACGGAAAACCATTTTCAGGGCTGCCGATAGTGGGATTCGAACCTACTATCTCCCGGATGCAAGCTCACAGCCGCGCGCCTCTACGCGCACGGCCAACTCGCCCGGTGACCTTAGTTAGAGGTATGGCCGTTCCACCTCGAAAGTTAATATCCGTGTCAAAGTCTTCAGTGGTGTTTTACAGTGTTCATTTAACTTCTTTACATTACAGAACACGTGGCATAACCTATTAATTAAATCATATTGCAGGTACCTGTTTAATTTCAAGGTACAATAAATCACATGTTTGCAGAATGGTCCTCAGTATTTGGCGCGGAATTGTGCGTAGTAGTTTTCCTCTGTCCGCCTCTGTGGTGGAGTGGTTAGTGTGATTAGCTGCCACCCCGGGAGGCCCGGGTTCGATTCCCGGCTCTACCACGAAATTTGAAAAGTGGTACGAGGGCTGGAACGGGGTCCACTCAGCCTGGGGAGGTCAGCTGAATAGAGGTGGGTTCGATTCCTACCTCAGCCATCCTGCAAGTGGTTTTCCGTGGTTTCCCACTTCCCCTCCAGGCAAATGCCGGGATGGTACCTAACTTAAGGCCACAGCCGCATCTTTCCCTTTTCCTTGTCTATCCCTTCCAATCTTCCTATTCCCCCACAAGGCCCCTGTTCGGCATTGCAGGTAAGACCGCCTGGGCGAGGTATTGGTCGTCCTCCCCAGTTGTATCCCACGATCCAATGTCTCATGCTCCAGGACACTGCCCTTGAGGCAGCAGAGGTGCGATAACTCGCTGATTCCGAGCGAATAGCCAACCCTGGAGGGTAAGATGATTAAGAAAGAAAGAGTTTTTCCTCTGCTAGGCCCGTGGATCAATTTACAGTGATGACACATAGTAGCGGAGAGCCTTATCGACCATAAGAAGAAACTTCAGGTAATTTGGTGTTTATAAAAGTAAATTATAAGGATCTTTAGTTATAAACGTTATTTGGGTTGCCTATCTCCGATAAAATAAGGGGCTGATGAACCATCCGGCATATGTTCGTGATTTAGACATTTTATATCGCAAAATCGTACTTTATTTCCTTTACTTTTTGTTTTTCAGAGATTTTCCTTACAAAGCTTTAAAATGCGCAATTAGAAAACCTTCACGAGGACTGCCTTAAAATGTCGTGCACAAATCAGTAGGATGACCTGCTTACAGGTAATCAGGAGTGTACTGTATTAAACACCCTTCACAGACATGAAAGTTGATACGATAAACCAGATCAAACTCCATGGTAGAACAGCCCCGAAAGGCCATGGCCTGCCAAACGACCGCTGCTCAGCCCGAGGGCCTGCAGATTACGAGGTGCCATGTGGTCGGTACGACGAATCCTCTCGGCCGTTATTCTTACCTTTGTAAACCGAGGCCACTATCTCATCGTCGGATAGCTCCCCAATTGTCATCACACAGGCTGATTGGACCTCGAACCAACCCTCAGATCCATGTAAAAATCCCTGGCCTGGCCGGGATTCGATCCTGGGTCCACCGTGTAAGAGGCAGGCACGCTACCCTAACACCGCGGGGCCGGCTTTATGCGATAAAATATACAGACAGTTTAGTAACTTACATATCTCAGATTCTGACTTGGTGGAATTAAAATCTAATATAACATTAATTTCAGAAGTCTATATAGTTCTATATTATAGTTATGATACAGTAAAATACTTCTTTTCAAAAACAAAGAACGGTACGGTACTGAAAATAGTAAATATTATATTTAAATAACCACTTCTATGTTATTAATGTCCTTAACTGAGTATTTTAATGTCAAACGTTTTGTTTTCATAGTAGCTGGAGGAGAATGAGTGCAGTAAGAGAATTAAAAATATTGAATATACCGTTGTCAGTATGCGCCACTATATTAAACCGGAGAACTATCGGAAAATACCGGCTGTGGTACTGCACTCGCACTGCTGCGTTCATAGGACCAACTGCTCCACTCCCAGCACTAATGAGAAACATTGGCTGTGCCCCTGCATATTAAGCAGCTTTGTGTGATCTATTGCATTCGTGTGTTCAGGAATCGGCGGGTTAGCAACAGTGCCCCTGAAACCTAGGCAGCTGTGCGCAACCCACTTTACGCCAGTGAGTAAGGTAGCAATATGTGTGCCCCTGTGTGTTAGGCAGCTCTGCGTAACGTACAGCGTTTGTGTGTTGTAGGTACGTACCGTATGAGTTACCAACTGTACCTCTGATAGCTGGGCAACTGTGCGTAACGTTGCATCTGTGTTTTGAAAGCAGTAGAGCGGTTCCGACTTCGTCCCCGAGTGTTAGACATTGGTGTGAGCCTAGTGTGTTCATGTGTGTTAGACAGCCATGCGTTACCAGCTGGCACTGTGTGTGATGGATAGCTGTGCGACACCAATTGGGCCCCCATACGGTAGGCATCTGATCCTAAGTAACAGCACCCCTGTATGATAGCTATTCGCCCCTTATAGCTGTTTTTTGCTAGTGGTTTTACGCCGCACCGACACAGACAGGTCTTATGGCGACGATGGTATAGGAGAGGCCTAGGACTTGGAAGGAAGTGGTCGTGGCTTAAGGTACAGCCTGGTGTGAAAACGGGAAACCACGGAAAACCATCTTCAGGGCTGCCGACTGTGGGGTTCGAACCCACTATCTCCCGGATGCAAGCTCACAGCCGCGCGCCTCTAACCGCACGGCCAATTCACCCGGTCCCCTGTATAATATATGGATGTAGCAGGTGTTTCAGATACTTATTCCTCAGTAGAATGAGTGATCTACTGGCTCCGCTCTAGGAGCTTCCATGTTATACACGAAACGGCTACACCCAACAACGTTAATTCAGAGGAGTTGACGAATGTTGCAGGGGGTGAAGACAAACCGGGAACTCAATTTTCTGAAACACCACATGAGAACTCTATGCATTGCTTGGGGTACAAACAGCTCTAGCCCTTAAGAATTCAGCCTAGTCAAATGCATAGCAATGTAACTGCCACCTTATACGGTTATTTTTTAAAATTTGTTTTACGTCACACCGACACAGAGAGGTTATATGGCGACGATGGGAGAGTGGGAAAGAAGCGGCCGTAGCCTTAATTAAGGTACAACTCCAGCACTTGCCTAGTGCGAACATGGTAAACCACGGAAAACCATTTTCGGTTCTGCCAAGAGTAGGGTTCGAACCCACTATCTCCCGGATGCAAGCTTACAGGTGCGCACCCCTAACCACACGGCCAACTTGCCCAGTCACGTTATACGAGTGACAAACTATTTGATTTGCTCCTTATATCATTTGGTGTGTATCACTGCAATGAATTGCAAGTAGCTGCGATTTATAAGCGCACCTGTAAAGGGGAGGGTAACACGTGACATGCTGGTAGTATGGTAAGGACTTGCTGTTAGTAACGTTTCTTTTCTACAAGTTGCTTTAGGACGCACCGAGACAGATAAGTCTTATGGCGACGGTGGGATAAGGAAAGGATTGAGAGTAGGAAGGAGGTGGGTCGTGACCTTAATTAAGGTACAGCCCCAGCATTTGCCTTTCGTCAAAGTGGGAAACCATGCAAAACCATCTTCAGAGCCGCCGAGAGTGGGGTTCGAACCCACTATCTCCCGAATGCAAGCTCATAGCTTCGCTCCCTTAACCGCACGGCCAGCTCTCTCTGTGTTAGTAATATCTCCGTCGTCAGATCCGATCCCTCCGCATATGATAGAGGGCAAATTGGTATGGCACGGTATCTTAATTCCAACATCTCTGAAACGGCGCTGCCTGCGGGCTGCTCTCGTGCCGCTGTGGAGGTCAGCGGAGCCTGTCGCGCATTGTTCGGAGTGACCGCAGCTCACAGCTCGAGATATCGCTAAAAGGTACAACGGTGAAGATCAGAATAATGTTTCTCAGCACACGGTTCATCAAACACTGCTGCGCGTGGGACTGTGGAGTCCACGCCCCTGGCACACCCCAATGTTGACTGCACTCCACCGAAATCTGTGCGTAAGGTGGGCACAAAATCATTGCCACATGACTGTGGATGATTGGAAAAAGGTTACCTGGCTGAGATGGGAGTGGGGAGGGGGTGCTTATAATGTTAATATTAATAATGTTATTGGTTTTACTGTACATAGAACTACCTACTTTTACAGTGTTGTTCTTGTTTTTCTTCTGTTTTTGTTGCATATTTAACGTTGCACTAACACATCGAGTGTTTTCGGCGACTGAAGGATGAGAAGTTAGTGGTCGTGGCCTTAATTAAGGTACAGCCCCAGCATTTGCCTGGTGTGGAAATGCCTTTGCTGGCGAGATGTAGTGTTTCCAGTGCACTATGTCTTCTGGTATGGGCTATATCAAATTTGTTACTTTCATTGACCTGTCTCAGTCTCATCTTTGGCTTTAACAATGTGAAAGTGATTGAGGTATGAGTGATGCTAGTAATACCATTCCTTATGCAGCCAGTCCCTGTTATGAATGGTGTGAAAATATCGCTCATAGGTCGGTTGGTGCATGCATTTCAGTGGGCCTGGCAGACTGATGTGTAATAGCAGCGGTTGGCTCGGTGAGGAAAGCAACGGGAAACTACCTCACTCCTCATTTCCCTAGTACGCCTCTACAGTGACGCCTAGGCTATTTATGACAGCTGTTGGCGGAGCTGCAGAGGATCAAACCAGCCTTTGGGCTGAATACCCAACATATATACATACGAAAATGGGAAACCACGGAAAAACATCTTCATTGCCGCCAACGGTAGGATTTGAACACACTGTCTCCCTAATGCAAGGTCACAGCTGCGCGAACCTAACCGCTCGGTCTTTTCGGATGCTTATATAGTATAAAATCAATAGTCGAATTAATTATTTGCAGTATCGATATATGTTTCGGGAACCGGAAGTGACATGTGGATATAAGAAACTCATTGTTATTGGTTTGTGTCAGTCTGAAATTGCTTCAACTGCATGCAGCGGAGAACACACCATATGGTAGCACATAACATGAACCAGTTTCATTGTAAAGCTCACAACACGCAATATTATAAAATAGTTCGTACCTTAATAAAATGCATGGTAATGTGTAATGAAGAGTCAGTGAGAGATTGAAACAATTACAGAGTGACACAAACTAATAGCCATCTATTGTGTGTTTATTGTGTACACATATCATTGTCGAGTTTCCAAATATGTATCGGTTTTGCAAATAGTCTGTCGATAGTTGGTTGTGTACATTATAGGCGGTCCCTAACCCAGCTTCCGACCGCCGCATCACTAACTACGGCAGTTATAAAACTGAATATTTCACACCATACTGTACTGGAACCATTATCGCTTTACGCTGAAAGTTTCGTCTTCGTATCTGCAACTATCCCTTGACAATAAATTGACTTAATTTAGCAGACATTCTCTCTCCAAAAATTCGTTTTATCTTTGACTTGGAAATGGGGATAAGTAATGAGAAAAGTTCCATCATTTGCCTGGTGTGAACATGGGAAACCACGGAAAATCATCTTCAGGGCTGCCGACAGGTGTTTCGAACCCACTATCTCCCGTACTTAAGCGACTGCAGCTATCGAGCTCGGTGGGCCAAGATTTGGGACAGTGAGTAGAAGACCACTCACGGAACAGCAACTCTGAACGGTTCAGGTCCCTAGTTCTGTCGTGGAGCATAATATCGAGTAAGGTGAAAAATACAACCCAGCATAATTCAGTGCTCTCACATGTCTCGATGTCCAATTACCGGTCATTTGAAATACTTAAAATAAATACTTGCAACATGCGTTCATTTTATCTTCCAAATGTCCTCATGAAGCTGGGAAATATTTTTATAATTCTATCTGAAAGAAAATTAGAACAGAGCGAGTTGGCCGTGTAGCTGTTAGTTTGTATTGGGGAGGTGACGGGATCGAACCCAGCTGTCGGTAGGCCTGAAAATAGTTTTGCGTGGTTTCCCGTTTTCGCACCAGGCATGTGCTGAGGCCGTCCCTTAATTACAGACACGGCCGCTTCTTTCCCATTCCTAGCCCTGCCTTACCCCACACTAGCTGTTAGACCTTTCTGAACAGAGCAAGTGGCCGAGCGGTTAAGGTCGCGCAGCTGTGAGCTTGAATTCGGGAGATAGTGGGTAAGAAACCCCACTGTCGGCAGCCCTGAAGATGGTTTTCCGTGGTTTCCCATTTTCACACCAGGCAAATGCTGGGGCTGTACCTTAATGAAGGCCACGGCCGCTACCTTCCCATTCTCCCACCCTTCCGTCGCCGAAAACCTTCGATGTGTTAGTGCGACGTTAAACAAATAGCAAAAAAGAAAAATACCTTTCAGAGTCTAGCATGTGCATTTTATCTTCTGCTATACTAGAAAATGAAAAGAGGAGCCCAAGTTAGTTGTTAGAGTGACATTTCCGTATGGTGATTTCTGGGTGAGAAACTGGAAGTGACATGAATTAAGTGAGTTGAAGATATTTATACAATGGTTAGGTATTTATATCCATACGTATATAAATAAATATCAACAGCCAAAAACGATAACCTACCATGAAGTAATTATGATACACATATTGAGATTAGAAAGTTAATGTATTAAATTTCAAGAAATCTTCTGGAACCGGGCGAGTTGGCCGTGCGGTTAAGGGCACGCGGCTGTGAACTAGCATCCGGGAGAAGTAGGTTCGAATCCCACTGTTGGCAGCCCTGAAGATGGTTTTACGTGGTTTCCCATTTTCACACCAGGCAAATGCTGGGACTATACCTTAATTAAGGCCACAGCCGCTTCCTTCCAACTCCTAGGCATTTCCTATCCCATCGTCGCCATAAGACCTCTCTATGTCGGTGCAACGTGAAGCCAATAGCAAAAAGAAGAATCTTCTGGAAATTAGCTTATATTTTGTCAAGATAGTTCAATTTTAGTACATTTCACTGTTACAGTAGAGTACTTTTTTTTTACAATTTAGCTTTACGTCGCACCGACACAGAGAGGTCTTATGGCGACGATGGGACAGGAAAGGGCTAGGAGTGGGAAGGAAGCGGCTGTGGCCTTAATTAAGGTACAGCTCCACCATTTGCCTGGTGTGAAAATGGGAACCCACGAAAAACCATTTTCAGGGCTGCCAACAGTGGGGTTCGAACCTACTATCTCCCGAACACTGGATACTGGCCGCACTTAAGCGACTTCAGCTATCGAACTCGGTTTGGCCTTAATTAAGGTACAGCCCCAGCATTTTCCCGGTTTGAAAATGGGGGACCATGGAAAACCATCTTCATGGCTGGCGACAGTTGGGCTCGAACCCACTATCTCCCGGATGCATGCTTACAGTTGCGCGCCCCTAACCACACGGCCAACTCGCCCGGTATAGTAAAGTACATGTTCCTCTGAAATAGAACTGCGGTTTCTCTGTTCTGAAATAATGTCCTTACAGATGCAGATTTACATCCGGTAACTGTTATCTTACCTAATTACACACACATGAACATGCTAGAAATGTACCTATTATTCTCGGTTGTCAACTGAAAGCATGATATCTTTTATATATTGAGATGTATAGAAAACACTCACAGTGTCCCTCTCTCACACTTACCATACAGTTTTTGAACAACAATTAACAGGCAGATAAAATAGGCATAATTAAGCAAATCAGGATGATATCGTTGCTCGAGCAACCTACAACCCCTTGCAATAATTAGGCACCTGCAGTCTTTGAGAACAGGAATACGGCAACAATTTAGATCGTTTGTGAAATACTGCACCAACTAAACAACATTTTTATGGCGTTTATTAACATTTAAATCTTTCTTTCTCGGAAATTATGCTACTTTATTACTTTCCATTATATTATTTAGGTCTTTGCCTAAATATACGACCAAGCGTGGCCGCGCGGTTAGGAGCGTGCGGCTGTGAGCTTGCATTCGGAAGATAGTGGGTTCGAACACCACTGTCGGAAGCCTTGGAGATGGATTTTCGTGGTTTCCCGTTTTCACACCAGCAAATGCTGGGACTGAACCTTAATTAAGGTCACGGTAGCTTCTTCCCTTTTTTTCTTTTTTGCAAGTGGCTTTACGTCGCACTGACACAGATAGGTCTTATGGCGACGATGGGATAGGAAAGGCCTAGGAGTTGGAAGGAAGCGGCCGTGACCTTAATTAAGGTACAGCCCCAGCATTTGAGTATTCCTATTCTTAACCCTTTCCTATCCCATCGTCGTCATAAGACCTATCTGTTTCGGTGTGATGTAAAGCCAATTGTACAAGGGAATATATATCCGAAGACTTACGTGATCTCTCATCAGATATGAAATTTGTCACACGATAGAGGACACGTTTTGCCGGCTATCCCAAATGTTGATTAATTAGAAACTTCAACTCACAATCAAAATAATAACCATTGCCACTATATTTTATAAATATACACGATCATGTCTATTCTCATCTTGAAAAGATCGTGGTAGCCTAATAAATATGCATTTTACTGCGTCCTTAACATAACGCTCGACTTGATAGAGCACGGTGCCCAAAGTACGGTCTCTCTTTTCATTTCTAAGGAGCAGTTTCCGTGGCTCCCCCCGCGTTGAAGGCAGAATTCATTAGATGTAAGCACTTTCGGTAACAATCGGGAACAGTCCTGTAATAACTTACCTCTGATTACATCCTATGTAATTTCACCTCTCTATCAGTTAGTGTCCACAACAGTAGCGAGGAAACATTACTTATACTTCTAACAGATCAGACAATGTATTCTCTATTAAGGGTCCAAGACTTACATTTTCTTTCATTGCCTCTGGTTTTCGCCACAAACTTTCTTTCATAGAGTGAAAATTTGTAACGATTGTTGGACTTCTGCCACTAATGTAACTGTCGGCAGCCCTGAAGATGGTTTTCCATGGTTTCCCATTTTCACACCAGGAAAATGCTGGGGCTGTACCTTAATTAAGGCCACGGCCGCTTCCTTCCCAGTCCTAGCCCTTTCCTGTCCCATCGTCACCATAAGACTTATCTGTGTCGGTGCGACGTAAAGCCAATAGCAAAAGAAAAATGCCACTAATGTCATCCATTAATAACGATTTTCACTCTTAACCACCCACTTGTACGTGAGAGTGCCCTAAACTTCATGCTCGAAATGCTCCTTTAACATGGTTAAAGTGCAATTGTGTAGCAAACTGTTAGTTATGAAGAAACTACATATGCATTTTTCAGTAGGAAAATCAATTCTAAATCCCGCAGATACTGTACGCTTCTTCTATAACAAGACTAACATCATATCCCTTATTTTAGTTTTTATCGGACAAAGCATGCACCAAAAGTAAGAAAAGTATGTTTCCAGTTAGGAAGGAACGTTCCTTGTAGAAAACTGAATTCTTACATTTCAGGCAACGTATTCTATTTCACGGATTCCAGACGCACTATATTGCAGACTTACTCTGCTTTTTAAAACTCTCCTGTACCCCAGGCAAGCTACTTTAATTAATAAGGCCTATAATAATCCTGAGAAAATAAGCTTTCTAATCGTCAAAGTATTATTGAAATTGTTTGTGTGATTGCCAAGTTTGCCCTCCAAATACATACAAATTCATCCTTATAGGATAATATTAGTATAGATTAGTAGGATACGCACCTCTTAACAAGAGAAAAATTACTGAACATAAGTGGGGAAAGGACATAGATCTTAATAAGGCATTGTTCTTACCTGAGCATGACGCTGTGGACTGGCTGAGGGGCTAGGCTCATTGGATGCAGAACTCTTACCCCCTAATAAACTCCGCTCCTTTGCAATGCGGGCCCAGGTCTCTAGACCTTTATGTGTGATCCAAATTCCTGCGGGACCAAGGCCACTTCCGGAGCCACTCATGGTTTCACAGCTTTAGGTTTTGACAAATTTCTTAATCAAAATTGGAATAACTAGAAGGTTTACTCTAGCTTGTGGTTCGACTATGAATAATTTTCGTAATTTGAGAAAGATGCGTCTACAGACTGGCACTAACTAAGCATTAAATTAACAATTGGTAGGTCTAAAAAATATTTATACTAGTGTCTTATATTACACCAAAAATTTAGAGTAATTACCGGGAAGAAGCGTAAGAAGCGTATCATCTAATTGCTCTGATTGTGCATAGCTTTCTGTTCCAAAAGTATTTATTATTTGGAGTTTAATGATTGTCAATAGGCCTTTAACTAAAGGATTTTCATGATAAATGGCGTAGGAAATGTTAAGTCTTCTTTTAGTGCATAGCGTTTTCGAAATGTTTAAATCAAGTATTACATGTGATTGTCTTTTAACAAGCCATCATTTATTGTCTTCACCTTGGAGATGAATGTAGGCTCTAGTCTGCAGGACAAGCTAAAGCGCGCACGTGAGTTTCCTACGTCAAACAAAGTGGGGTTCTGTTTACTTAGGTTTTTCTCACCTGACTTAGTTAAAGCCCAACTGTGGTTTTGTCTTAGAGGGGGATGTGCACACATATCTCTTGCGATTATAATTCTGCGCGTATGCAAACAATACATATTACAATGACCAGTAGGCCTACAATTTACAGTTAAGTGTTGTTCTGATATGAGATAATTTGAAGTTTCATTCTTATATATATTGCTCTCTTAGGCTGACAATAGGCCCCTTGCATCAAGATTTACTTTTATTCATGATCGTTTATACTGATATGATGGTCGTTGTCTTTGATTTAATTATTACCGGTACTATTACTTTGGTGTTATACGCTTAGGAAGTGCGATAGTGATCTTTAATTTAATTTATGATGATGAAACACGCAATCAAAGACAGTAACGTGACGGTGAAAAGTAATCATCTTGGAATTTTATAAAAGAACCTGTCAACAATGCAAAATATTCTTCCTAAAATTGTGTCAAAAATCATATCTACAGCAGGAGGTAATTAATTTAAAATCATACTTAGTGAAAATACAGATACTGCTTCAAGGATTTTAGGCAAAATGTTAGATACTTTTCAGAGAGAAGTTATAATTAACATGAAAACATTTTGATTTCTGAAATGAGTCCAGGAAATTAAAAAAAAACATTAACACGACCCCTCCATGCAACAATCGCGTGTACTATCCCGAAAAACTGTCTGCGCCACCTGCCGAGGAGCGAAGTATATCATATCAATTTGTCCCTTCAACCATTAAATTTCGGTTTACATAACAGTGTTATGGAAACTTTCAACTTGAGATGCAACATAAACAAAGTCAGTACACAGACAAGTTCCCCACTTTTGATCCGTCTCACATTCTACTGAGCTGTAGCTTCAATCACAAAATGACACTGCACTGCTGGAACGCATTTGAAATATATGAGTTGAATGATTCATGAAAGATAGCTTATATTTGTTCTGTCCGCGAGGTGAAGCTACGGGATCGAAGAGACCTGGTTGACTGGGCGATTCAACAGGTTGGGCTGGGCTGCTACCCCTCCACAGCTGGGCGAGTCCATACACCAGGGAGAGGGGTGACGAGAACCTTCCTTTCAATTATGTATATATATGGATTAGATTTACTACTTAGGGAGTTAGTCGTAAGCCACACACTCCTTACAAGTACCAAATAGTGCTTCGGAACCTTTCATTATTATTTTTCTGATGCGAAACACCCTATAGGCGTATTCATTAATGGCGAGCACAAGGCACTGTTGAGCTTCCTTGTAAGGGAAAAATCACGGCACAGGACCATCGTCTAGTGAGATGCACCGCAGTCCTTATAATGAGGAGAATGCCCGCACAGTGTAACACGCCTAGTTATCACCAAGTGGTCTTGCGTGACACTGCCTGTTACATTCAATACTAATATTAAAAGTTATAATTTTTATCTTATGGGACTAAATTCAGACATCTAGACGCCGTTGCTAAACGTGAGTTAACTGGTCGAGTTGGCCGTGCGGTTAGAGGCGCGCAGCTGTGAGCTTGCATCCGGGAGATAGTGGATTCGTGCCCCTCTGTCGGCAACCCTGAAGATGGTTTCCATTTTCACAGCAAGCAAATGCTGGTGCTGTACTTAATGAAGGCCACGGCCGTTTCGTTCCCACTCCTAGGTCTTTCCTATCCCATCTTCGCCATAAAATCTATCTGTGTCGGCGCGACGTAAACCAAATTGTAAGAAACAAGACAAAAAACAAAAAACCGAGGGCCTCTACTCAGCGGAAACATGATGTGGACTTGAAGATATCCGGAAGTGAGAAAGAAAAATTCTGGGACCAAATTTAAAAATGCTTAAGTGCGGCCAGTATCCAGTATTCGGGAGATAGTAGGTTCCAACCCTACTGTCGGCAGCCCTGAAAATGGTTTTCCGTGGTTTCCCATTTTCACACCAGGCAAATGCTGGGGCTGTACCTCAATTAAGGCCACGGCCACTTCCTTCCAACTCCCAGCCCTTTCCTATCCCATCGTCGCCATAATACCTATCTGTGTCGGTGCGACGTAAGGCAACTAGCAAAAAAAAAAAAAAAAAAAAAATTAAATATGGGAAAAGGAGACTCAAATCTAACAAAGAATTGCATCAAAGAGCAGGAGTAGTTGAAGTGATGAGGAAGACAAGGTTACAGTTCTAGGGACATTTGTTGTGGATGGACAGTAATAGACTAACGAAGATAATCTTTGAATTCTTCAGGAAGGGGAAAACAGAGCTGAAATTGTTTGGAGAAGTGAGGTTAGACTTGACGGAGATGGAGGTTCCGGAAGATTCAGGCAACTCGTCAAAACGTTCTGCGGTTTCCAGGAGATTTTTTTTTTTTTGCTAGTTGCTTTACGTTGCACCGACACAGATAGGTCTTATGGCGACGATGGGACAGGAAAAGGCTAGGAGTGGGAAGGAAGCGGCCGTGGCCTTAATTAAGGTACAGCCCCAGCATTTGCCTGGTGTGAAAATGGGAAACCACGGAAAACCATTTTCAGGGCTGCCGACAGTGGGGTTCGAACCTACTATCTCCCGAATACTGGATACTGGCCGCACTTAAGCGACTGCAGCTATCGAGCTCGGTTCCAGGAGATTGGGGATACGCTAGTGATGAAAGGGAGGTCCTATACAGAAGAGCTTTATTATTATTATTATTATTATTATTATTATTATTATTATTATTATTGGATTTACTTCCCACTAACTACTTTTACTGTTTTCGGAGACGCCGATGTACCGGAATGTTTGTTCCGCAGGAGTTATTTTACGTGCGGGTAAATCTACCGACACGAGGCTACGATATTTGAGCACTTTCAAATACCACTTACTGAGCCACGATCGAAACTATCAACTTTCATTCAGAAGGCCAGCGCTCTACAGTTGAGCCACTCAGCCCGGCTCAGTTCAGATTACTTAGTGACGATGGAATAAGAAAGAGATAGGACTGAAAAAGAATGCAACAGAGAACAGTACATATGTCAGAGATATCGTTAATTAAGGAACAGCCGAACTATTTGCCTGGTGTGAAAATGGGAAACCGCGGAAAACCTTCTTCACAGTGGGGTTCGCACCCACTATCTCTCGAATGCAAGTTCACAACCAACTAACCCGAACAACGTAGCCAATCGTTCGTTGGGGACACATTTGACAGAGGCAGAAAGGATCGAATATCAACGGACTCGGCCGTAACTTTCATACTATGTTGCAGTATACAGTACTGCATCACATAAACGTTACACGATTTGCCGATATAGCCGGGTGCCAGACTATTTAATTTAAATTATGGCCTTCATTCTCAGTCTTGCGAGACTAACTGTGATCTCCTGACTTGACGGGTCTACAACCACTTGTGGCTCTTGAGTCATTGAGTGCGCATGCATGATCTAGAGCAGCAAGGCTCTACACATACTTATTTCACCCAATACATTTCGGAATTTTGAAACGAGAAAAGCAAGTTCATATGGTTTGATTTCCACGTCAAAAATGGAGACATCGTGGCTATTATCACGATATCAAGAGTCAGGTAAAACTACATACAAGCTTGTTTATTTATACCGAAATTTGGTGGGAATGAAACCGCGACCAGAACACTGTTGTTCTCATGGATGAATCCGTGGAGAATATTAGCGTTTACCTGCTTACAGGTTACAGGAAATTGAACACGCCTTTTTAAAGGTTTGCTAGTTATATGTGAAAGGTTTAGTACAATAGGACACAAGATCGCCAACATATGTACTGTTCTCTATTGCATTCCAATATGTTATTATTTACAGAAGAATGGAAAAACAAGTTGAAACTGAGTTGGGAGAAGATAAATTTGGCTTCAGAATAAATGTAGCAACTCATGAAGCAATCCTGACCTTAGATCTGATCTTAGAGGATCGAACAAAGACGGACAAGCCCACATACATGGCGTTCGTATATCTAGAAAAGGCATTCGATAATGTTGATTGGACCAAGCTATTTGAGATTCTGAAGGTGATCAGGATCAGATACCGAGAACGAAGAATGATCTACAATCTGTATAAAAATTAGTCTGTAGTGATAAGAATCGAGGGCTTTGAAAAAGATGCAGCAATTCAGAAAGGAGTGAGGCAAGGTTACAGTTCCCCCTCCGTTTCAATGTTCGTATAGAACAGGCAGTAAAGGAAAACAAAGAGGAAAATGGCAAGAGAATCACAATCCAATCGGAGGAAATCAAATCCTTGAGATTTGCTGATGATATTGTTATTTTATCTGATACTGCTGAAGATATGGTGAAATTGCTGAATGGTATAAACAGATTCTTGTGTAAGGAATACAAGATGAAAATAAATCCAAAACAAAAGTAATGGAGTGCATTAGAACGAAGTTAGGTGATGCAGGAAATATTATATTCGGAAATAAGTCTTAATGGAAGTAGATGAAGATTGTTACTTGGGTCGTAAAATAACTAATGGTGGTAGAAGTAAGGAGGACATACTACAATGCAGACTAGCACAAGCAAAGAAGGCCTTTCTTACGAAAAGAAATTTGCTCGCTTCGAATATTGATATAGGAATTAGAAAGATGTTTTTGAAGACTTTCGTTGGAGCATGGCATTGCAATGAAGGGAAACATGGGCGATAACTAGCTCAGAAAGGAAGAGAACAGAAGATTTTGAAGTGTGGTGTTACAGAAGATTGCTGAAGGTGAGATGGATAGATCGAATCACGAATGAAGAGATAGTGAATCGAATAGGTGAGAGGAGATCGATTTGGATAAATTTAACCAGAAGGAGAGAAAGATAGGACACCTATTAAGATACCCAGGAGTTGTGCAGCTGGTTTTTGAGGGATGTGTAGGCGGTAAGAATGATAGAGGTAGACCAAGGTATGAATATGACAAGCAGATTAGGGCAGGTGTAGGATGTAGTACACTCATGCTCAGAAATTAAGGATAATGCTGATACATAGTGAAACAACGCTATGGTGGGCGGTTTGCGGTTTTAAATCACCTCGGGGTATGACCATGTGGTGCATTTGACCTGCGGTCGTCGCACGGTGGCGCTGGCAGCAGTCCAAATACGTAGAGGTATGTTGGTGCATGTTAGAGTACGGTGCAGCGAGTAAGTGTGCAGATGTTTTCAGACGTGCTAGTGGTGACTGTGTGGTGAAAATGGCTCAACGAACACATATTGATGACGTTATGAGGGGAAGAATAATAGGGCGACTGGAGGCTGGTCAAACACAGCAGGTCGTAACACGGGCCCTCCGTGTTCCGCAAAGTGTGATCTCAAGATTATGGCAACGATTCCAGCAGACGGGAAACGTGTCCAGGCGCTACAGTACGGGACGTCCGCAGTGTACAACACAACAAGAAGACCGATATCTGACCATCAGTGCCCGCAGATGGCCACGGAGTACTGCAGGTAGCCTTGCTCGGAACCTTGCCACAGCCACTGGATCACTTGTCTCCAGACACACAGTCTACAGACGACTGAACAGACATGGTTTATTCGCCCGGAGACCTACAAGGTGCATTCCACTGACCCCTGTTCACAGGAGAGCCCGTAAAGCCTGGTGTCAAGAACACAATGCATGGTCATTGGAACAGTGGTCCCGGTTATGTTCACGGACGAATCCAGGTATAGTCTGAACAGTGATTCTTGCCGGGTTCTCTTATGGTGTGAACCAGGAACCAGATACCAACCCCGTAATGTCCTTGAAAGGGACCTGTATGGAGGTAGTGGTTTGATGGTGTGGGGGGGGGGGATTATGATTGGTGCACGTACACCCCTGCATGTCTTTGGCAGAGGAACTGTAACAGGTCAGGTGTATCGGGACGTCATTTTGCACCAGTATGTCCACCTTTTGAGAGGTGCAGTGGGTCCCACCTTCCTCCTGATGGATGATAACGCACGGCCCCACCGAGCTGCCATTGTGGAGGAGTACCGTGAAACAGAAGATATCCGGCGAATGGAGTGGCCTGCCTGTTCTCCAGACCTAAACCCCATCGAGCTCGTCTGGGATGCTCTCGGTCGACGTATCGCTGCACGTCTTCAAACCCCTAGGACACTTCAGGAGCTCCGACAGGCACTGGTGTAAGAATGGGAGGCTATACCCCGCAGCAGCTCGACCCCCTGATCCAGAGTATGCCAACCCGTTGTGCGGCCTGTGTAGGTGTGCATGGTGATCATATCCTATATTGATGTCGGAGTACAATGCGCAGGAACAGTGGTGTTTTGTAGCACATGTGTTTTGGGACGGTTTTCTCAACTTTACACCAATACCGTGGACTTACAGATATGTTTCGTTTGTGTTCACTATGTGCCTGTGCTATTAGCGCCAGTTCTGTGTAGTGCCGCATTGTGTGGCACCACAATATGCAATTATCCTTAATTTATGAGCATGAGTGTAGGTACGTAGAAATAACAAGAATAGCAGAGGATAGGGCGGCATGAAGAGCTGCATCAAACCAGTGTATGGACTAATGACTCAAACAACAACAACAACAACAACAACATGCTATTAAACTAGAGCAGATACATCACTGCTGGGTATAGGTTAATTAATAAAACAATTTACTTGGCGTTGCTTTGGGGTATGTAATCTGAGCAAATTTAATGACATGTTCGAAAATGAAGATACGTCAGTTGAGGAAGAGACGTGCGTTGATTGCTAGACGAAGTGGACTTTGTTCGAACCAATGCAGATACAGTAAGCCATGCAGTGATGAAATGAAATGAAATGAAATGAAATGAAATGGCGTATGGCTTTTAGCGCCGGGAGTGTCCGAGAACATGTTCGGCTCGCCAGGTGCAGGTCTTTTGATTTGACACACTTAGGCGACCTGCGCGTCGTGATGAGGATGAAATGATGATGAAGACGACACATACAACCAGTCCCCGTGCCAGAGAAATTAACCAATGAAGGTTAAAATTCCCGAACCTGCCGGGAATTGAACCCGGGACCAAAGGCCAGCACGCTAACCATTTAGCCATAGAGCCGGACCATGAAGTGATGAGTGCGCGTGTTGCTTTCTGTAGTACTATGAGTAAGGAAACAAATCTGAAAACCGACAGGAGAATTAGTAGCATCTGTACAAAATGGCGCAGAATAAAGCCAACGAGGTAACTCTACATAACATCCTAAAAGGTGGCTTTTTACCGAGCTCGATAGCTGCAGTCGCTTAAGTGCGGCCAGTACCCAGTATTCGGGAGATCGTGGGTTCGAACCCCACTGTCGGCAGCCCTGAAGTTGGTTTTCCGTGGTTTCCCATTTTCACACCAGGCAAAGGCTGGGGCTGTACCTTAATTAAGGCCACGGCCGCTTCCTTCCCACTCCTAGCCCCTTCCTCCCTCATCGTCGCCATAAGACCTATCCGTGTCGGTGCGACGTAAAGCCAATAACAAAAAAGGTGGCTTTCTAAGTGAACATTTTAAAAAAGGTCGAATTTGCTTAAAATCATCATGCGATTTACAAAGAAGACACAATTGTATAATCCTTTCAAAATTGCGATTATTTAGCTGTGAAACTTATCCTAGTATTACTATTTCTCCGCCGCTTACCCCTCGCCCTGGTGCTTTGCGGATACAGTCTGCATCGCGTACAGTAGGTGGACTATTTCCAGTTTTTAGGTCGGATGCCAGCTTTGTGTGGAGAAAAGTATTCATTTATTACTGGCTTCTGTGGTAGCTGGCGGTGTGGTGTATGGTGTGTGGTGTACTGTGTGTAAATGAACACATGGGACCCCGTTACGCTGACCATTCAACCAAGGGCGCGAAAATGTCTACGATTGCAGTGTTAACTTTTGGATGAAATTTCAGCATTTTCTTGTAAAACACGCTATACATCGAATGCACTCGGGCCTAAGCCTATTTAAATAGGAGAAATATATGATTATGTTTTTCCTTCCGTATTGTTCACGTTTCTAAACGTGAAACGTTGACTGCCATGCCATTTAACAAATGAATGACTCTTATGCCTATTTGCTAGTGGTTTTACGTCACATTATCACATCAAAGGTTTTCAGCGACGGAAAAATGGGAAAGGGCTACGATTGGGAAGGTACCGTCCGTGGCCTTCATTAAGGTACAGCCTCAGCATTTGCCTGATGTGAAAATGGGAAACCATGGAAATCAATATTCAGGGCTGCCGACTGTGTGATTTGAACCCACAATCCCCCGAACGGAAGATCACTACTACGTGATCCCAACCTTACGGCCAACTCGCTCGGTGACACTTGTGTTTTGGAA